>NC_051044.1:212500-270622 GCF_904848185.1 Acanthopagrus latus
CACACGCACGCACGCACGCACTCACACACACACACACACACACACACACACACACACACACACACACACACACACACACACCAAGTAACTACAGCTGTGAGAGAGTGAATGTACTCCGGTGTCATAGAGAAGAAGACTCACCTCATTGTCTGAGACCACCAGGACAAAACCAGGACCTGGAGCCACAGGATCAGGATCTGAGTCAGAGTCAGAGTCAGAGTCAGAGTCAGAGTCTTGGTCTGAGCTGGGATCTGGGTCGCATTCAGGGTTCATGTCCAACCTGAAACGTTCAAACAAAGATCACAGTCTAGTGTTTGTTTGATGATTAAAGGACACTTCCAACAGATTTCTTCATGTTCACACTAAACTAAAGTAAAGCCATGAAATCAGTCTGAGGGACGAGACTCTGTTTCATGTTTAAAGACGTCTCCAACTGTCAGAAATCACTTCAGAGGACTTGTCATTGTCAGATAATATAAGTGTACTGAGACACTGGGATTAACATTGTGTCACAAGATGACATAATCTACTCTGAGACAAACCAAAGGCCCTGAACCAATGAAAAACAGGCTCAACAGGTACTACACAGGCAGAAAACCTGACGTCAACCCAGAACTAATATCTACCTGTGAAATAAAACTGTGAAAGTGAGCCGTGAATCTACAAACTGAAGGATACACAGTTTACAGTGAGGTCCTTAAATCGTCTCAATCATCAGGGGACCTGGTGACTCTACCTGCAGCTCCTCTTGGCCTCCTGCTCCACCTCTGAACAACAGACTCCGCCCTCTTGTCCCGGCCCCTCCTTCTCCTCCCCCTCCACCCCTCCTCCTCCTCTCCTCACTTCCTCCATCTCTACTGGCTGAGACAGTCTGACCATCATCTGACTGACAGCCTCTTCATCCAATCCCTGAGCAGAGAGAGCTGAACCCGCCCACCTGAGCAGCTCCTCATATCTGCAGGTGAGGAGAGAATGTGATGTCATTGTTTGAGCTGACAGGATGTGATGTCACTGTTTGAGCTGACAGCATGTGATGTCACTGACCTGGACTGTGAGATGACAGGTAGAAACAGACCTGCATGTTCTGTAACACAGAGAGACCAGCTGACTGCAGGGAGGGCACTGATTGGACACACAGATGATGATGTCACAGTGTGGGTGTAAACTTACGCTCCCATTGGTCAGAAATGCTGTGGTCTGGTCTGGCTCTGGACAGGATGCCTTTACCGAAGTAACCCTGAAAGAAGACAGATCCTGTTCAGACCAGGTACCTGGACCTGTGGGACCCTCACCTGAGAGGATCCGTACTCACTCAGACCTGGTTTTAGAGTGTGGACTAGGGCTGGGCGATATGGCTGAAAGTGTTATCACAATTTGTTTTTTATATTGATCGATGTTGATAATTATCACGATATATATTTAACAATAATAATAATGTTGACTTTTCAGTTTTCAGATTATTCTCCTGACTCCTGGTTAATTACGGTTCATAAAATACATCCATTTATTGTCAGATACTAGATGACAAACATTCAGCAGAATCAACCAACCAAATGTCTTCATGTTCAATGCTGAAGAAATAAAATCATAAATATGAACAACAAACTGCTAGTTTCAAAGGTGTCTCAAACATTTTAGAGGTAGTTCACTGAACTGAACACTGAGTAAAGAAAATAATAAAAAGTTAAATGTCAAAGATGATGATGCTTCTGTATCTGTGAATACTGCACATTCTTGAGCCTGCAGGTATCGTTCAGTTCAGCTTCAGCTTCAGCTGAGGGATTCTTCTCATGTGGGATGTGAGAAGTGGCTGAAAAAGCAGCGGAGATTGTTGGTTGTGGAAGTGAAGTGTGACTAGTAGAAGCAGTGGGGATGGTCTGTTGGCTACTTGTGGGAGGCTGACACTAGCATGATAGCACAAACTGACGCTCTGAATTCTGTTTGGGTCGGTACCTGTTGAGGTGAGTTGTGGCCGCCGATACATTTTGTATTTAATGCTGGTCTGTCATTTGTCAGACTTCAGGTAGCCGAACTATTTCCAAATAACAAGTGCTGTGACCTTTCTCCGGTTCAAGTTCTACGTCTTCGTCAGTTTCCTCACGCTGGCTTCTGCCAGTCGGACCGCTCATTTTCTTGAGTTGGCTCGATACCGTCATTCTGAGTTGTTGTGAGTGGGAGGGGCCAGAAACATGCATCACCCACAGGCATCCCTGCCTCCATCTCAGTGTGAATCTCCCGGAGGCGGCGAGGGGTGAAATTTCACGGGCTCCTGTCTCTGCTGTATGATTGGCTGTTGGTGTGGTGTTTTCAAGGGGGAGGAAAATGGGCTCAAAAATAAATGTCATAAATTATCATCATTATTATGGAAATGATCAGGATCATTTTATCACCAGATATCACTCAGACCTTGTTTTAGAGGGTGTGGACTCATTCAGACCTGGTTTTAGAGGGTGTGGACTCATTCAGACCTGGTTTTAGAGGATGTGGACTCACTTAGACCTGGTTTTAGAGGACGTGGACTCATTGAGACCTTGTTTTGGAGGGTGTGGATTCATTCAGACCTGGTTTTAGAGGACGTGGACTCATTGAGACCTTGTTTTGGAGGGTGTGGACTCATTCAGACCTGGTTTTAGAGGACGTGGACTCATTGAGACCTTGTTTTGGAGGGTGTGGACTCACTTAGACCTGGTTTTAGAGGACGTGGACTCATTGAGACCTTGTTTTGGAGGGTGTGGACTCATTCAGACCTGGTTTTAGAGGACGTGGACTCATTGAGACCTTGTTTTGGAGGGTGTGGACTCATTCAGACCTGGTTTTAGAGGACGTGGACTCATTCAGACCTAGTTTTGGAGAGTATGAACTCACTCAGACCTGTTTTTAGAAGACGTTGACTTAGTCAGACCTGGTTATGGATCTTCTGGATGTGGTCCGGGTGGCAGACCAGCACGTGTTGGTTGATGAGCTGCGCCCTATAGTTGCTCCTCTCTTCCGGGTCTCGGCTCACCGGCAGCGGAGCGTCGTACTCCTCCTGAACCCGTGCGCGTCTCCGTGGAGCCCGAAACTCCGCCTGCATGCTGTCGGGACCGTGTCAGACCGGGTGAGAGCTGGTTCCAGTCTGTGTTGATAGTTCTGCTGCAGCAGCTAGCGGGAAACACTGCTAATTGCTAGCATGTTAAGATATTGGCCTGTTAGCAGTTTAGCTCCTTAAGTTACCGCCTGATCTATGTTAGCTTGTTAGCCTGTTAGCTTGTCAACAGTTTGTCGCTATGGCCGGATTTATTTCGCTGTCGGACGCAACGGTGTCTTTGAATCTGTGTCCGGCTGGAACTGTCGGTCTGCTTTCAGTTCCTCCTGCAGGCCGGACGCCACAGATCCCTGTAAATATAATGTATGTTACAGAAACTCTATCTGAATGTTGTTATAGGATATTTTACTTTACCAGAAGAAACCACTTGTATGAGTGTAGTTCAGAGCAGAGACAGTAAAGGTGCATTAATATTTCTTAATACTAATTCAATATTTATTGACAGTCTTCACAGCCTCTGTGAGGATCTCACATTCTTCATGCAGCAATAACACTTTCAATCAGCTGATGAATTAACTCTTTAATGGTCTGATGGTTTCAGCTGCTCTTTACAAGCTGTTGGCATTTTAATTTAGAACAAAACATCAGATCACAGAACAAATTCGTCCCTCTGAGATGAAATGGCGTTAAAGTTCCTCAAATCTGTTCTCAAGAACAATAAATGATTTTTTCTTTACACTCCTGGTGTCAGCTGACTGATGGCATCACAGCTCTAAACTGATGATGGAGGGATTTTTATTGAGATTTCACACTGAGAGAAAAACACAACATGTGAAATATTCAGTACATCGACTCGTTCACACACAGACGAGCTCTCAATCTGTTCTCTCAGTGACTATGTGATCAACACTGACCTTATTGTTACCTGTCTCACCTGTCTTAGCCGTCTCACCTGACAGACGCTCAGTGTGTGATGAGCTGGTGATTCTCATTGTGTTCGCTGGCTATAATAGAGAGACTGTTAATGATAATCAGAGTGTCACAGGATGAGTGAAGTCTGGAGGATCAGTTTCCATGGTAACTAAGACTCATTTAAACCTCCTCTATAAACCAGAACTGACTGGTTTAACTGGTGCGTCCTCTTGTCTGTCCTCCTGTCTGTCCACCATGTAGTACTGGTGTCTCTGGATGTGTTGGTACAGCGTGGTATATTTGGAGACCCTCCTCATCCTCGGCATGATGAAGCTGTGAGTGAAGGTCTCTCTGCTCAGGGAGTTCCGCCCCTCTGCTGCCAGGACGCTGTTAATGAACTGAAGACAGAAACTGAAGCAGTTGTGGTCATCCTCATGGAATCTGAGACACACAGGTGGGACAGGTGAGACAGGAAGAGAGAGATAATGCAGCATGTCGGCCTGAGGTGTACCTGTGCCAGGTGTGACATGTACCTTTGCCAGGCGGGGTCCCACATAGACCCGTCAGAGAAGCGCTCCAGGTACTGGTCCCACTGAGCCAGCAGGTGGAACATGTCCGGGCGGACCAGGGGAACACTGACGCAGTGCTCCCACCCACTCTGATCTCTACGAACTCCACCACGAGTGTAGTTATACACAACTCCTACACACACACACACACACAGGCGCACACACACACACACCTGAGACTCTGTCTAATGTTGCATCTGCTCTGTCTTTACTTTGAGCTTAATGCTAATGTCAACATGCTAACATGCTCTCAAAGACAATGCTTACATGCTTATGTTTAGCTATGCAATGTTCACCATCATTAGCATGCTAACATGAGCTAACCATCAGTAAACACAGAGTCCAGCTGAGACTGATGATGTCATCAGTTCCGCAGGTATTTGGACACATGGACATGTTGCCCTGACGATGGCACTAGATGAAGTCAATTCATCCTGAGGGGACCATGAACGTCCCAGAGATGATGACATGGTGACGATGAGGTGGTGGACTGATGTTAGCAACTTGTTACCTGCAGCCAGTCCTCTGCTAATGTAGCATTAAGTTAGCTGTCTTGCTAATGTCAATCAAATACAGGCAGCGTGGTTTCTGTCCTCAGCAGCATGAACATTCATCACCTTGTTGTGAGTTCAGTGACAACAGGTAGAACAGGTGACCCAATGCACTGTGGTCCTACCTGCAGTGTTTGAGATGCCAGTGTGAAGATCTGACGTCCCATCGAAGTCTCTGAGGAAGAAGAAACAGCCCGACACACACTGGTTAGACTGGTATTAGACCTAGGTCTGACCCCCCTGTTTATCTACCTGTGGTGTGTGTATGTGTGTGTATACCTGTGTGTACCTACCTATTGAGGTTGTCCTGTGCAGGTGCGACCAGCAGGCAGCAGGAGCTCTTGTGTGCGTTGGTGAGGGGCGAGGGGAGGCTGACTGGCGCCTCCTGCAGTCTGCTCCCCCTCAGCTGCTCCCCACAGCTCGGACACTCCTCCGGCATGGAGAAACAGAAGATCTCCTTCTGACAGTGAGTCAGTCGGATCACACTGCGATCCATTCTTCCTCCTCAGTTCTTCCTTAGCACCTCTTGTCGCTCCTCCTGCTCCCTGTTCAATCCTCTTGTTACTCCTCTGGGACTTTGTCCCCTCCTGTCCTCCTTAGACTCCTCAAGTCTTCCCTTTACTCCTCAACTCGTCCTGTTATTTCCATTTTTACGCTTCACTGTTCCTTTGACTCCAGATCCTCTGTTTATGTCTCTTCTGACTCCTCAGCCCCTCCTCAGATCTTCTCCTCTCCTAACCCTCTCCTTTGAATCCCCTCCTCTGTGACACACCTGGTTGCTAGGTAACAGCCTATCAGATGACATCACTACGTGGCTCTGGCCTATCAGGTTCCAGGTGTTGTGAGACAGACAGCCATGTGACCCAGCTCACCTGTTCCTGCCTCAGTCTGAACAGGTGACCTTTGGACGGGTGTCAGTGTCGCTGAGAGCAAACAACTCAAAGAAAAATCAGCAGAGAAATCTGTTAGGATAAAAATAAACTTTTAGAGGACTTCAGAATAAAATGGAATTATAATTTTCTAATCACATGAAAACAAATTAATGAGTGTTGATGACTGTGGAAACACAGAGAGCTCCAGAACACAAGACTGTGAAGGCTCTGTGATGTGATAGGCTGAAAGTAGGTCAACACTGACCATCTCACCTAACTGTGTGTGTGTGTGTGTGTGTGTGTGTGTGTGTGTGAGTGTGTGCTGACAGTCTGATCAGAAACGTTCAGCCTTTAGTTTGAAAACTAGTAACTGAAGCTGTAATGGAGTAAAAAGTACAACCGTTACGTTACTAACGATTAATAGTTCAAATATCAACGGAAGCACATTTTTAACACAAACATCTTCCCGTGGTCATTATTGAGGTGTACCGCGGGAATATTGTTTCATCAAACTTTCATCTTTTCTGCTCTTTAACTGGGCTTCTAGTTCTTGAGTACTGAGTATGCCGTCTGATAAACGGAACCGGAACCTTCCTACTGTGACGCAACAGTCGGAGGTGTTTGACCGTGACACCGACGGGACAACTTGGAAGCAGCCGTTGTAGCAGGAACCCCGCGAGGAAGATGAGCACCAAACAGGTGACCTGCAGGTGAGTCTGTCGCTCTGTTTCTCACCTGTCCGTCTGTCTGTCACCTGTCTGTCTGTCCGACAGTCCCGCGCGCTATTTCTGGATTGCATCATGGCGGATGCGTTAGCCGCGTGCTAATGTTTTTAGCCGCTAGCTGTTAGCTTGTGTTCCGCTGTCGCTGGAGTTCATTTGAAGGTAAAACTCAGACTTAACACACCTGAACCTACCTGATCCGTCTCTTCTGCCCCCTCTGCTCCATGCCCTCGTGCCCATCATATGACAGGGTGGACAAAATATTAGAAACACCAACACTGTGACAGTCCGGGTCGCTACAGACGGAGGTGGTTTACAGCAGGCTGCTGTAAAAACACTTGCACATCATTATCTGTCTATCTATCTATCTATCTATCTATCTATCTATCTATCTATCTATATATATATATATATATATATATATATATATATATATATATATATATATCTATATATGTGAGAGAGATAGAGAGGTATTGATATCGATATATAGAGATAGGTATATTTATATGTATTTATATATCTATATTTGTATAGATAGATAGATAGACGTGTATATATACATGGAGCCCAGGTTAGCTCCATGTAGATGGTCCTTGAGATATTTGAGGAGGTTTCATGTGTCCATAAGTGAATAATGTACTGTTGCTATGGCAATTTTGTTTGAATGTACATTGTGTGTGTTGATGTGTTTCAGGTATTTCCTCCATGGTGTGTGCAGGGAGGGCAGCCGCTGCCTCTTCTCTCACGACCCGACCAACAGTAAACCCTCCACCATCTGCAAGTTCTACCAGAGAGGAGTGTGCGCCTACGGAGAGCGCTGCAGGTAACTCAGCTGACAGACGGGTAACACACAGCTGACAGATAGGGATGGGGCCGATCCGATCCTGTATCATTATCGAGTCCGATACCAATGTATCAGCAGATATCCAAATTCAGGTATCGGGATCGAAAGTGAAAAAATGTGGATCGGTGCATCCCTACCGGCAAACAGGTAACACAATTAACAACCTTTGTTTCCCGGTACTAGGTATGACCACATCAAATCTTCATCCAGAGGAGGAGGGGGAGGAGCTTCAGAGGATCAAGCAGGTGTGGGAGGAGCTGTGGGAGGAGCTTCATATAGAGGTGGTGTGAAGAAGATGCTAGTCCTCAGAGAAAGAGGTGACTGACTGCACACGCTCAAAAGCAGAATGTTGTTGAACACCTGGATGTGACGACACTGCTCAGCCTCTCTTCCTGTTTCCAGTAATAAGATTACTGGAGTAAATACCTCCTTCAGTTACCTAACAGATCATTGACAGACACACCTGCTTAATAATGTCACCAAGAACTCACCTGACTTTTAAATGCCTGTGTGTCTGTTCACACATCTCTCTCTTTCACCTGTCTCTCTCTCAGTGCTGGCTGTAGACAGTATGTACGGGGGTCCAGCAGACAGTTTGGGGTCAGAGGTCATGGCGGCAGCAGCAGCAGCGGCTTCTCCTCAGTCTTATGTGGACGCCATCAGGACGGGTCTGGACGCCTCAGCACGGGAACAAGGTCAGATATAGAAATACTGTCCCCTGATTGGCTGGTAGTCGACTGTGTTGTAATCAGTAGTGCATGATGAGTTGTTTATTAACAGATTTGCGTGTTTTTGATATTTACATGTGCTTTCTGCAGCCCCTCCCACAGTGGGCAGGCCCTACCAGGACCCCCCCCAGCTGTGTCCGTACGCTGCTGCTGGACACTGTTACTATGAAGACAACTGTACGTATCTGCATGGCGACCTGTGTGAAGTGTGTCGGCTGCAGGTGCTCCACCCCCACGACGCCGAGCAGAGGAGAGCACATGAGAAGGTGAGTTCAGGTAAAGTCTGCAGGTACTCCTCAGGTGGCATCGGTCATCTCAGTGACCCAGCTGATCAAGAGTCAGAACAACAGATGAAGGTCCAGCAGCCCGGCAGGACTGTTCAGAGGTCCTGAAGGATTCTCCAACCTGAAGGTCTGGATGAGTGGAGAGGTGAGGGCTCGGTCTGTTCAGTTAGGTGACACGAGACTGGAGAGGAACTCAACACCACCACCACTGAAGGTCCAGGACATCACAGCAAACCCAGAGGCTGTTTCTGTGGGTCTGACCACCGTCCTGATGAGGTGGGAGAGGAACAGGTTCTCCAGCACATAAAGACAACATCCCTGCCAGCCTGGACCCTCACCGGTACGCTTTCAGAACCAACAGATCCACAGAGGATGTTACATCCACTAACTTCCATTGGTCTGCACACAGCTGGAGAATCAGAACAGCTGCATCAGGAGGCTGTTTGTGGACTTCGGCTCAGCTTTCCGTCCTCCAGAACTTTTCTTCAGCATGTCAACATCATTAGATTTTCTTGTGCAGCTTAAAGAGACTTTAACTGAAATGTTTATAGACTGGATCCCTCAGAACATTTAATATTTGAGTCTGGACGTCGTTCAGATGTACTGTCAGTTCTTCATGACCCAGAACGTGACAGTGATAACAGCTGAGGCTGAACACAGGACAGCATTAATCATGTCTGTCTGTCTGCAGATTTGTCTGCTGGCCTTTGAGGCTGACATGGAGAAGGCTTTTGCAGCTCAGCTGAGTCAGGACAAGGTGGGTCCAGTCGGTCACTGATCAGGTTGTCATGATTACAGTAACTGTTGTTGTTCAGATGTGTTCTGTCTGTTGTTCAGGTGTGTTCCATTTGTATGGAGGTGGTGGTGCAGAAGTTGAACCCGGCAGACCGCAGGTTCGGCATCCTGTCCTCCTGCTGTCACACCTTCTGTCTGTCCTGCATCCGTCAGTGGCGCTGCACCAGAAACTTCAGCAACAAGATCATTAAGTAAGAGTCTGCTCCAACAGAACCAGAGTCCGTATTCCAGGACAGGGTCAATCAGTCCAGAACTTGGTCTGTGAGATGTGTGTCTCCCTCAGGTCATGTCCAGAGTGTCGAGTCACCTCGGAGTTCGTCATCCCTTCGGTGTACTGGGTGGAGGACCAGGAGGACAAAGACCATCTCATAGAACTGTTCAAGTCTGGAGTCAGGTGAGCTTCCCTTGTGTCACTGAGCCGCCACCCCTGAGACTGGACCCGGTCAGAATCATTCACTGCTATTTTCTGTCTCTGCAGTAAGAAGTCCTGTAAGTACTTTGATCAGGGTCGCGGTTCGTGTCCATTCGGAGGGAAATGTTTGTATCTTCACGCCTTCCCAGATGGAACCCGAGCAGAACCCGACCGGCCACGGAAACAGCTGAGCTCTGAGGGAAACGTCCGGGTCAGAATCTACAGCCATCTTTGTGCTTTAGAGTTGTAGTTCATCACCAACTTCTGGGTTTTGTAGTTTCTTATCAGTGTTTGTCTGTTTCCATTAGTTCATGAACAGCGTCCGTCTGTGGGACTTCATCGAGGAGCGCGAGCAGCAGTCGGCTCCGCCCCTGCCGTCCCTGAATGATGACATCACAGAGCTGAGGGAGCTCTTCATGCAGATGTCAGGACCGAGCCATGACGAGCCGGACACCCTGCCCAGTTCAGAGCAGTAGAGACCAGACTGGACGGGGGGATTCTGGACGTCCATGGTCGAAGAGTCCATGAAATATTAAATCATGTGATCAGTCTGCAGGTCTGTGCTGTGTTCAGTCTGGATTATTGAAATCTTCTTGCCATTTTATTTATCGTGTAAATAAGTAAATACAGTGTGAAGTCGTTCAGTGGTGTCTTTTTTTCTTAGACAGCAGAAACGCCGTTCTTCCCCTCAGACCTGCCTGACCTGAACACACCAGAAACATTCAACAAGAAAGAAAACGCGTAGATTCATAAAAACATAAATGATCTTAGATCACTGAGAAATATCCATCAGATTTACAGGTGAAGTTCTCTAAATGTTTTGTTATAACATAACCAATAAACTTTTTAAATGGGATCAAAACATTATTTGTCTTAAATAACATCCCATGAGGGAAACCAGAAGCTAACAGCTAGCTAACGCTAACTCCAGCAATCAAATATCATTTAAATTGTCATCCACTCCGTATTACATGGATCTGATAATTTCCAAAACATAAACTCTGAAACTTTTGGTGCTGATCACAAGGAGCTGCTGACCTGTAGTTACTTACATATTTCTGTGTTAAGGTTAAAGAAGTAAAGAGGCAAAGAGGTTCAGAAAAAGCTGACATGGAAACAAGCGAACGTCCTGTAGCAGCGAGAAGAGACGAACAGACGGAGTTAGACATAGAATGATGAGGACAGACTTACTGTCTCTCTCTCTGTCAGTATTGATTACATTAATCCTGTTGAAGAGTCTTAACTCTGGGAGCAGAGAGTCAGACAGTAACAGGTGGCTGCTGCTGCTCTCAGTCAAACATCGGCCGGTTTAGCTCTTCTCTCCCGGTTCGGCTCTGCGCGGCTCGGTCCGGTCCTGTTCTGGCGTTATGAGGCTGCCTCACAGTTTGGAGGACTAACAGACCCCAGCGCCTGGGCTGTCAGGCTGCCAGGTGGTGGGGGGAGGCCCAAAGGCTGCTGGGAAAGAAGAAGAGGGAAGAAAGCCTGAGAGGACACAAACCAACAGGAAGAATGGGAGCCGCGTACGGAAAGAAGGTCAGTCAGTATTTAAAGTCTGTCCTGAACACAGCTTCATGTCCAGAGCTCGAACGATCAGCTGAGTCACCCATCAGTGAAAACTGATCATTGATTAATCAGAACAGAAAGATTCACTGCTCCTGTGTCACAGTGTGAGCCGGAAACAAGAAGCTGTGACTCTGATGGACTCCTCACATTAAAGGAGCAGTTCACTCAGCCCTCCTCCTCCTGATGATATAAAGTCCTCCTCTCCTCCTCCTGATGATGATATAAAGTCCTCCTCTCCTCCTGATGATATGAAGTCCTCCTCTCCTCCTCCTCCTGATGATATAAAGTCCTCCTCTCCTCCTCCTGATGATATAAAGTCTTCCTCTCCTCCTCCTGATGATATAAAGTCCTCCTCTCCTCCTCCTGATGATATAAAGTCCTCCTCTCCTCCTGATGATATGAAGTCCTCCTCTCCTCCTCCTGATGATATAAAGTCCTCCTCTCCTCCTCCTGATGATATAAAGTCCTCCTCTCCTCCTGATGATATGAAGTCCTCCTCTCCTCCTCCTGATGATATAAAGTCCTCCTCTCCTCCTCCTGATGATATAAAGTCCTCCTCTCCTCCTCCTGATGATATAAAGTCCTCCTCTCCTCCTCCTGATGATATAAAGTCCTCCTCTCCTCCTCCTCCTGATGATATAAAGTCCTCCTCTCCTCCTCCTCCTGATGATATAAAGTCCTCCTCTCCTCCTCCTGATGATATAAAGTCCTCCTCTCCTCCTCCTGATGATATAAAGTCCTCCTCTCCTCCTCCTGATGATATAAAGTCCTCCTCTCCTCCTCCTCCTGATGATATAAAGTCCTCCTCTCCTCCTCCTCCTGATGATATAAAGTCCTCCTCTCCTCCTCCTGATGATATAAAGTCCTCCTCTCCTCCTCCTGATGATATAAAGTCCTCTCCTCCTCCTCCTGATGATATGAAGTCCTCCTCTCCTCCTCCTGATGATATAAAGTCCTCCTCTCCTCCTCCTGATGATATAAAGTCCTCCTCTCCTCCTCCTGATGATATAAAGTCCTCCTCTCCTCCTCCTGATGATATAAAGTCATCTTCTCCTCCTCCCGATGATATAAAGTCCTCCTCTCCTCCTCCCGATGATATAAAGTCATCTTCTCCTCCTCCCGATGATATAAAGTCCTCCTCTCCTCCTCCTGGAGGTAAACTGGGTCAGTAAAGAGAAACCGGTGTTGAGCTGTGAGACACGAGCCAGAGCCGGACCAAGCCTTTTGGGGCCCCTCCCACAACCGTGGAGTCACCTGTGTTTGACATTTACTGACACAGATGTCACATTATGTTACATTATAAATTGTATTAATACAGTGATGGATGATGAACTACTGTCCCCCTGGGCACAGATGCATGAGGACATCTCCACTTTATCTGTACTAAAGTGGGTGTAAATGAGTGTCGGGGGGGTCGTCCCCCAGAAAATCATGAATTTGGTCGATGTGTTTTCCTGTATTCTCATGCATTTTTGGGATGGCCAGTTGGAGAAGGGCAATACCTACATTTGTTCAGGTTCAAAGCCTTTTGCTTAATTATTCATTCATTCATTCATTTATGTCACTTGTTTAATTCATTTAATATGTAACTGGGGCCCCAAGCAGCCGCTTAGTTCGCTTATGCCTCAAGCCGGCCCTGACATGAACCAGCATGTGAGGATGGTGAGACGCGTCTGTTGAACACACCTGCAGACACACACCTGCAGACACACACCTGCAGACACACAGGTAGACTTCAGCTGCTGGATGTGATTCTGCTCACAGTTACCTGACAGTTCAGATCGCTCACACATGTCGCTGTTGAAGAGCAGAAGTTCATGCGACTGTGCTCCAACCAGCAGGTGTGGTCACATTGTTGTCATCAGGCGGTGAAATGGTATTTTTAGCCAAGTGTTCCCTTCAGATCGTGGTGAGATGAGACAACACTCGGATGATCTTCACGGATCGCATGATGACACCAGGTGGGGCGTGTCCTCCGTCACCTACCGACACTGAAAGGAAGCTTGATGATGAAGGTTCCAGGTCATCCAGGTCCTGGTAAGAAGAGGCTTCTTCAATTCTGAGAGGGTGTTTGTTCCCTTGATGCTTGATGAGCGTTGAAAAGACTCCAGAACTCTCTTGGTGTGTTGCATTCACTGACGTCGTCCTGCTTCCTGTCGGTGTTCATGTCAACCAGGGACAGTGAACACATCAGCTTTTTCTCGTTACTGTAACGTCTCTGTTGTTATGTTCTGTTTGGTCCAGTTCGTGGTTTGGAGAACTTCTTTTTTTGGCATTTTATTGATAGAACAGCTCAAGATATGACAGGAAACAGCGTGATAGAGAGAGAGAGCGAGAGAGTGACACGCAGCACAGGGCCCCAGGACGGGACTCGAACCTGGGCCGCTGCAGCGAGGACACAGCCTCTACATGGGACGCTGCTCTACCAGGAGAACATCTTTAACATGATATTCAACCTGACCCATCTTTAATTAATGCAGAGATGTCACAGTGAAACCTGCTCTCCCAAATGACTAAATCCAACCGGTGACGCTGAGAAACGCTCACTGGGATTCAAACACCTGGTTCAGTTGCCACAAACAGCTGACATCATCCTGAAGACCTGCTGATGTCTCACCTGTACCTGCTGACCTCCTTGAAGAATTGTAACGAGAGAGTGACTCCTGATCATCCACAAACACACAAACATACAATATAATAAACAAAGTACACAAATATGAGGAACCACAGTAAACAAACATCTACAGTAAACAATCACAGTTGAACAGAAGATGACGTTCTAGAATAAAGCTGCTAATCTGGAATAATAAACTACAAACACAGTGGATTAAAACTACTGCAGAACATTATTGCTCTGATTAAACAGAGACAACTGATGCACAGCAATACATGAAGTAAACAGAGATCCAGGACCGAATCCAGGACCAGGACCAGGACCAGGACCAGGATCAGATCCAGGACCAGATCACAGTGTCAGGTGACACAGAGCACACACTGACATGAATGAGGTGTTTGTGGATTAAAGGAGCAGATTAACAGGACGGGAGAGAATCCTGCTGCTAAAAATACTCAAACTGGGGGGGCAGAGTATAAATATTCAGTTACTATTTACACAATCACTGTACTTGAATCAGAGTACTCATGATGATAATAAAGATATTAATATATTTAGCAGAAGACTTCAGTGATGGAGGAGAATAGTTAACTCCACCCTGAGGTGTAATGTCTCTGTGCCACCAGCGGAGGTCAGACTGTCCTCAGGTCAGCTGGTTGACAGACCACAGGGTCAGAACACCTGAAGTTCACAGGTTCAGTCCCCTCAGACAGACCCGTCAGTGAACGCTGACATCAGCTGTGGCATTATTTTGTCTTCATAACGAGAAGACAGGAGGTCTGTGATTGGTCTGTTTCTGACATGAGTTGATAGTTTGAACCTTCAGATTACAGTGAAATGACTTGATGTGATGTCACAGTGTCACAGTGTGATGTCACAGCGTCATGTTGGAGAGTTAAACTCTGAGGAGCACAGGGAGGAGTTAATGCCTAGCTAAGCTAAGCTAACCTGGTGCTGACTGAAGCGTACCAGAGGAGACATTAAATGCTGAACTGGTCCTTTAACGGCTGCTGGATCAGGAGAAGAGGATCATTCAATCTTTTGCCAGATCTGCCTTCATCCTGCAGTAAACAACTCTTATCCTCCCCCCTTCCTCCTCCTCCTCCTCCTCGTCCTCGTCCTCCTCGTCTTCCTTCAGGGCTTGGGGGAGGTTCTGTGAGACAGTGAGGGTCTTGTCACCATGTTGAAGCCTGATGACGTCTCCTAGCAACCAACACAAAGTCCATTCAGTCAGAGAGAGATGGCGTCCAACTGACCCGAGTCTGAAAAGAGACGAATGGCTGAGAAACAACCCGGGGAGGTGGGGGCTGCTAATTAAACTTTCCTCACCATGATTTAAAGTCCGGGTCGGTCAGATGGAGAAACCATCAAGACCAGACTAGATTTGAAAGTTTCCAGAAACTCTCTCTCTCTCCAAACCATGAACGTTCACTGTCCGAATACCGCCGTCGGAGTCCGAGACCTCCCGAGCTGTGGGAAGGAGGGTGTGTCTGTGCATCGTTTTCATCATCTAACATCCAACTACAAGTAACTCTTGCACTCATTCACCTGCAAGTATCATCCCATATTATCATATTGAACAGAAACAACCAACAGGGGCACCAACAGGACATAGCTGTCAAGCTAGCTCAGTTAGCCTTCAGACAATGTTTATCTTTAATATTTTTGGGGCTTTTTTGATAGGACAGCTTAGAGATGACAGAACCAGGATGGGGGGGGGACTCGAGCCCGGGCCGCTGCAGCGAGGACACAGCCTCTGTACATGGGACCAGCTGAGCCAATAGGTGCCCTGCATTCAGGACTGTTTTGATCTTATAGCTCATTGATAACGTATTGCTGGTTAGCTAGCGGCTATGGCAAAGCTAAGACATCAGCGTCAGTGGTGGACCTGCTACATGTTTGTTCTGTTACCCTCAGTGATTTAGACCAACATCAGTGTTCTACTGGACTCATGATGATACGATGTTTTGCATGTTAGAACTTCCACGGTAAGAGAATTGTTCTCTGAAGACAAGGACACGTCAAAGCAAAGCACATTATCCCGTCAGAGAGGACAACAGGAGAGAGACCAGCGGTGTCTGAGGAGGTGGAGGCCGTGGACTGGGAGGGTAGAAGATGTTTAAGCTCAAAGGATAGGACATGACGAGGTCCACATCTAACGCTGAACATCTGCACATCTGTGCTTTGTTCTGATAAATACCCACAGAATATTGAGCAGGTTACATGACCTGGACACACAATAATCACAGTCGCATATTTTGCCAAGTAGTTTTTCACCATTTGTTGTCTTTGGTGCACAACAATAAACACAGTAAGTAGAAAAATGTAAAGGAAGATAAAGTGCTGGAATTTTATCAACAGCTTGAATAGATCAAATAGATTAAATAATCTGGGACATCTGTACAGTGTTGTCCAGGAATGTGTTGACCGTTGACTGTTTATGTCCCCAGTATGCTGAGGACAGTCCAGCTCTGATACATAAAAACATTTAATCATGTTGCTCATCTGTTGCTTTACAGGCCAGAGTTCAAGGACTACGTGTGAAACACCCACATCAGTGCTGGAGTCTGCTGACAGTTATGTGTTGCTCTGTTTCACTCCTGTATCATCGTCTCTCTCCTGTTTGAATAAAGTCTGAACAATGATGAATGTTTTTTCTTTACTTCACATGATGCACTAATAATAACAACTGAATCAGGTGAGAATTGTTTATGAAATATAATATATCATTAAGGCAATTAACAGCATAAACAGTGTTTACAGAAAGGATGTCCAGAGTCTGATGACAAACAGGTCAGGACGTCTTCTCTCAGCGTCTTCTTTTGTCCTCTTCTTCTTTGTTCTGCAGAAGGCGTACAGCATTGACCACGAGCCTCCAGCAAAGCAGCAGTGTGTGAAAAATGGAAAGCACTCAAACAGCAGAGGTAAGTTTGTCCCTCTCAGGTTACCGTCCAGCTCAGAGAACAATGGTGAACTCTGGGAGTGGAGTCTGACCTTTGAACAGTCGTCCTGTCTTATCAGTGCTCACTCAGTGTGAGTCGGCTGTAATGGTCCTGATGTGAAGCTGTCTGCTCTGATCGCAACAGCACCAGGTCCACTGCAGCACAGAAACACTAAAGTTCTGTTTTATTCTGAAGCTGTTCGGATCAGACCAGAAACAGAAAGGTTCATGCAAAATGCATAAAACTTTAAGTTAAGGCTTTAAAAACTGATATAAACTATATATATAACTGGATCTGAAATCTCATATGCTACATGGTGCATCGATCATCTGGAGGCTGGCGTGCGATTGGCTCAGGAGAACGGAAGAAGAGGAGAGAGAGGGTCTCCTGTCCTGTCAATCATACAAAGCTCTGTTGTTATAAACTGCGAACTTTGACCTCTTGTCTCCATTTAATGATGGAAAGTGTTCTGGACTGAACATGGGACTGAAATGTATCCAGAGAGTTTGTTAGCTTGTTTGTTAGCTTGTTTGTTAGCTCGTTAGCTTGTTGGTTGACTGGCGATCTACATTTGTAAGCCGAAGGCTGTGTCACTCATTACTCCCTACATTTTGTAGTGCTGCCCGAATGTCTAGTGAGAGTCATTATACCCTATATAGTGACTGAGCGTATCCCACAATGCATTGCAAAATGTAGTATACAACTGATGGTCACTAACCAAGCAATATTTACCATCATGCATTGTGTTGAGAGAAAAATGGTGGACAAACTCACGGAGGTCGTCGAGAGACATTTCAACTGTGCAACAGCAGTGATGTAATTAATGACACCTGAGTGTGACCTCACTATAAGGTCCACCATGTTGTGACATCATCAGAGTTACACGAGCTGACACAACATTCAACTGGTGGAGAGGAGGAGAGAGAGGAGGAGCAGGAGAGAGAGGAGCAGGAGAGAGAGGAGAGAGAGGAGGAGAGAGTAGGAGGTGGATGAAAGAGAGGAGGAGGAGGAGCAAGAGGAGAGAGAGGAGGAGAGAGTAGGAGGTGGATGAAAGAGAGGAGGAGGAGGAGCAAGAGGAGAGAGAGGAGGAGAGAGTAGGAGGTGGATGAAAGAGAGGAGGAGGAGGAGAGAGAGGAGAGAGAGGAGAGAGAGGAGAGAGAGGAGGAGAGAGTAGGAGGTGGATGAAAGAGAGGAGGAGGAGGAGCAAGAGGAGAGAGAGGAGACAGATGAGCAGGAGAGAGAGGAGGAGAGAGGAGGAGAGCAAGGAGGAGCAGGAGAGAGGAGGAAGAGGAAGAGGAGGAGGAGCAGCAGGGCTGTATTGACTGAGGGAGGGAACATTGAGGATCATGTGACGGCTGTTTTAAACTCGGCATGATTCAGTCTGGAGGAGAGAAGCTGCTGCTCGTACAGAGAGCATGAGAGTCCACACAGACTGACACGCATCAGAACCACCAGAACCACCAGGACTACCGGGGTCTGATGGATCAGATGGACCAGAGAAAGACGAGTAGCTCCAGGGAGGGGATGGTGAAGTCTGGTAAGAGGACTGAGTTGATCCTGGATCCTCCTGAAGCTTCTGCTCACTGCACGTGTTGAACTGGCTGATCGATAAACTGCTAATGATTATTGATTACTTTGAGTCCTGTGTTGTGCAGTATTCACATAAAGTACCAGTACAAGAGAAAAGTACTCTGAAAGTACCAACAGAACACTTTCCTGTTCCTGGATATTCTGCTGTTAGTTCTGCTCTTCATGAATAATTCAGGTGTTGAGTCGTGAGTTGGACCGCAGCGTGGTGCCGACTGTTCACGGGTCATTGTGAGGAGAAGAGTGTTGGACAGTCAGCATGACGTCACTGTGGGCAGCAAAACTTCATGTGAGTGGACTGAACCAACTGGACTGAGGTTCTGATGGAATCAAAGATTTTCACAGCTTCACTGGAACAAACAACTGTGTATATAATCTCTGGTGTGAAAGTTCTGGTTTGGTCCAGTATCCTCTAGTGTTAAAGTCCTCAGACTGTAGAACTTTAGATGGTACACCTGCTGTACTGGACGCTTGATGAAGTTGTTGGACTGAATGTCACTCAAACATCTGTCAGGATGTAAAAGTCAGGATCGGATCGACAGCTGACAGTCTGACCCGTCACGTGTGGGAGGACAGCAGGCTTCAACCTGCTGTGTTTGAACAGTCAGAACTTCTGTTTGTGTCATCAAGTCCAAACACACAGAGCTCCTCCTGTTCTGTCCCATCAGTGAGATTCTTTTGAGTCTTTATGATTTCACACAAGTTATAAACATCAATCATATTGTCGTTGTCAGCAGCACTATTTGTTTTCCAGCAGTGGTATTAAATGGTCATCGTGGTCTCTGTTGTCACCTGGTTGTCTGCAGATTGAGGCGTCAGCTGTTCAGCTGATCCAGCTGATGACTGTGTGTTTCTGAGGATGAGTTTTCGTCTTCCTCTTCATGCTTTGAGCTGTTTGCAGGTCTGATCTGGTTTAATGACCTCAGCTGTCGTTATTCTCTGATACGACTGTAACACGATCAATGAGCTGCAGTCAGACCGTCTGTAACAGGATCACAGCTCACAGCTACATCCTGTGTCCGATCAATACCAGAACACACAAGATCTCAAAGTCCATCCACACTCCCTGCTTCAGCAGCCACAGGACCCAGAGAGCACTGCTGGACCCATCCAATCAGAGAGCTTCTCTGCTCACGTGAAGACGTCCAGCAGCTCTGAGGTGACGCTGCTGACCAATCAGCTCCATGATGAAGATGATGGAGATGATGTTGAAACTTTACGTGTCTTTATGATCCAGTTCCATCAATCTTGTTCGTTTTGGACACAAGAACATCCCGTCCATCTTCTGAGACCTGATTCTGTCTCACAGACACGTCTTGTTAAAAACATCCAGCGGTTTCATCCATCTCTGACAGATGCTGAACACGGTGGTGAACAGTGGTCTCTGGCTCAGCTTTGATTCCACCATCATCACATCCGCCTGCAGCTCATTAGCACGAGGCGACGTGACGCAGGCTGTCTGTGTCACATTGTTGTTGATGATCACCTGAAGGATGGAGGTGAGTTTGTGCAGCAGCTGTCCACAGACTTTTGGCCGCATCCTGCAGCTCGCTGTGTTTCTGAGACGAGCTGGTTAATATTTGTGAAAGATGAAGCAGCGGACGGCGTCTCTGGTTGCACTTGAGAAAGAGGTCATTGTGACATGACATGTGATCTGTGTGTCTGAGGACGGATCACATTCTGATAATCTGTCCTTTCTTCTGTGTGACACACCGGAGCCCTGCTGCGCCCCTGCAGGCTGCAGCCGGCACTACAACCACCATCCTGTTCACTTCCTGATGGAGCTGAGCATGTCTGTCCTGAGGGCGGAGCCATCAGTCCTGCTGTGCCTGATTGGACGAAGCCACATCCTCTAACATCATGAAAATACTTCAGTAAGACCAAGTCTGTCGAGTTGTTGTAACCCTATGAAAGTTTTGACTCCTGCTGTTTCTCTCCTCGTGTCTGCAGCCTCAGCGAATGCCAACCTGCAGCAGCATCGGTCTGAGGGTGTCCACAGGAAGCCGTCCCCGGTGTCCAGCCACGTCCCCCAGCCCGACTACCCGCAGGGGGGTGAGGACGATGACCTCATCAAACCCAAAAAACTCATCAATCCTGTCAAAGCTTCAAAGAGTCACCAAGAACTTCACAGAGAGCTGATGAGCAGCTGCAAACGGTACTGAGGGTGTGTGTGTGTGTGTGTGAATATATTAAATAGTATAATTAATAAAATAATAATTATTAATAATTAATAAGTATAATATTTTCAGCTGTGGCATCAACAGCTGATGGAGGAGCTGCTCACACAGCACCCTCTGCTGGAGGACACACACACACCCACGTACACACACACTCTGATAAACACACACACAAACTCTGATACACAAACACACACACACACACACACACACACACTCTGATACACACACAGTGTTTATTGATCTTGGACCTGGTTCTGAGCTCGTCCACAGCTTTAGAGGTTAAATGAGGTAAACAGATACAGAACAGATGTAAAGGACACGTTCGTATAAACTGTGTGACATGAGTCCAGAACAGATCCCACACCGGTGCTGTTCTGTTGGTCCGGTCACTCGTCCTGATGAGCATGTGCTCATAAGAAGCTGTTCTGCTCATCGATTTCTTTTAGTTAAGTTTAGTTTTGCAGCAGTTAAATCTGAACCTAGTGCAGAACGTTGTGTTGTTGTGTATTCAATATGATGATTGACACACTTTGTGAACTTTGGTCTGGACCTCTGAGACTCTGCTGTTTGTACACTGACATGTTCTAGTGGTGGGGGAACACGGGAATGAGCTTATTTTCAATACTGATCCGTTCTGTTTCTTTCTCCATCACATCACATCACATCACATTCAGGGCATTTAGCAGAAGCTTTTGTCCAAGGCAACTTACAATGAGTACATTTGTCACAAGAGAGAAACCACAACATCACCTTCGATAGAGTAAAACATAATACAGAAACAGCTGTAACTGCTGTTAGTCAAGGATTCTTTAATTACGTAAGTGCTGTAATAGAAGTGCGACGATACGAACATACAAGTGCATGCAATTTTTTTGTATGCACCTGGGCGGTCGGGAGGGAGTCATGCTCTGTGGGGTCGATGTGAAGTCTGAACATGTGAGTCTTGAGTCTTCTGCTGCAGACAGAAAGAGACTCTGTTGTCCTGACGCTGGTCTGGACTTCATTCCACCTCTGAGGCTCCAGAACAGAGAAGAGTGGTGACTTCTCTGAGCAGCTTTGTTTGCTCTCAGCGATGGTGGTACCAGCCGGCCCGCTGATGTAGAAGAGTGCAGTGCTCTCTCTGGGCCGTGTGGTCTGACCAGGGTTTGGAGGAAGACAGGTTCAGTTCTGTTGACGGCCTGGAAGTCCAGCACCATCGCCTGGAATCAGATGTGGGCCGTAACAGGAAGTCAGTGGAGGTCACGGAGGAGGCGGGTCACATGGGAGAATTTGATTGTAAACGAGCTGCTGCAGCGTTCTGGATACACTGCAGTGGTTTAGTCTCAGAGGCTGAGAGTCCAGCCAAGAGGGAGTTACTGTAGTCCAGGAGGGAGATGACCAGAGCTTGGACCAGGAGTTGGGCTGCGTCCCTCCTGAACAAAGACCAGATCCTGCAGATGCTGTAGAGGACAAATCTGCAGGATCGGGCCACAGCAGTGATGTTGGGGGTGCAGGACAGTCCATCATCGAGGATTACGCCCAGGTTCCTCACCATCGATGAAGGTGATACTGTGCCGTCCTGGACAGTGACTGACAGGTCCATGTGAGGACAGTCTGTCCCGGGAGTTCAGGTTTACTCAGGTTGAGTTTGAGGTGATGAGCAGCTGTCCAAGCAGAGATGATGGAGACAGGAACAGCTGGTGTCGTCAGCAGAACAGTGGTCAGAGAATCCATGAGATGTGACTGCAGAGCCCAGTGATCTAGTGTGCAGTGAAAACAGAACCGGTCCTGATACTGAGCCTTGAGGGACACCAGTTCCTAGAAAGCAGAGTTTGTACAAGAAGCCGTTCTAGGTGACCTGAAAGGTGCAATTTGTCAGGTATGATGTGAACCAGGTTAGAGCTGAGTCAGCAGTGTTCAGTCAGAGTGCAGAGGAGGATTTGGTGGTTGACTGTCAAACACAGAAGATCAGTCGAGTAGAATGAGTGGGTCGAGGTTCTGGAGGCACCGAGCGACTCAGTCACTGTGAGGACCCCCTCGACTCCCTTTGTCCTGAGGAGAACACATCTTACTAAGTATAATCCTTGGTCTCATAAAAACAATTTAATTAACACATCAGTTTTTTAGAAGATCTGAGGGGCTATAATAACTGGCAATATCAGCATATGTAATTAAATTGTGCTGCCAACACCATTTCTATTGACCTTTCCCCATAGAGGTTGATTCTTCCCCATTTATCTAAGTTTGTTTTAACTGTTTGTAGCAAAGGTTCAAAATGTACGTAACATTTCCTCCACATCTCACACACACACAATATTAAAATATTGATCAATACCCCAGATCTATCACTATCAGTAACCATAAGAGAGAATTCACAGCTGCATTAAAGGGATAGTTCATGTTTTTTGAAGTGGGGTCATATAAAGTACATATCTATAATCGATCTGTTCTCTACAGTAATCACGATCAGCGCAGCCTCAGTTTGGAGCAGCAGATATCTATATCAGTTCAAGTGTACGTTGTAAAGGGAAAATTCACACCGCTTTACATCGCCGTCAGACTGCCCTTTATTTTGGCACTACATTTTCTCAACTGTAGAACCTCCGTATCCCTACGCAGTTGCGAACTGCGTAGGGATACGGAGGTTCTACGATTCTACACTTGAACTGATATAGATTTTTTAAGGTGAGCCCTGTTTTAGGTGGTTTATTTCTCTTTTTCTCTGGACTCTGTTCACTGCAGTACAAAGCTGAGCGTCTGGGCTGGAGCAGCTCACTGCTGCTCCAAACTGAGGCTGCGCTGATCGTGATTACTGTAGAGAACAGATCGACTATAGATATGTACTTTATATGACCCCACTTCAAAAAACATGAACTATCCCTTTAACATCTGTCCTGAGTAACCACCTGTGTTCTGATGTCACTTCCTGCGCTTCTGTGTGTGTGTGTGTGTGTGTGTGTGTGTGTGTGTCCAGGGGCGGGGCCATTTTGGAGGTGAAGCCAGAGCTGCAGAGAGTCCTTGAGTCCAGGAAGAGAGATCAGCTGATCAAACAGAGGAAACAGGAAGAGGAAGCTCACAGGAAGATCTCTCCTCTGGAGGCCGAGCTGCTCAAGAGACACAGGAAGCTGGACGAGGTCTCACACACACACACACACACACACACACACACACACACACACACACACGACATCTTCGCCATCATGGCGTCTTTCTGTCATCATGGCGTCCTGACTTGTGTCTCTTGTGTTGCAGCTGGACAGACAACAGGAGAAGGAGCAGGAGGACAACCTGAGAGCTCCAGAGTTCGTCAAGGTGAAGGAGAATCTGAGACGGACGTCCATTCACAGTAAAGATGAGAAGGAGGTGTAAAGACAGCTGCTGTCCTCCAGGAGACAGACAACTGAGAAGAGGACTGTCCACAGGTTCACAGGACACAATGAGGACATGATGAGGACACTGGGGACACTGAAGACACACTGAGGACACACTGAGGACACACTGAGGAGACAATAAAGACACTGAAGACACACTGAGGACACACTGAGGACACACTGAGGAGACAATAAAGACACTGAAGACACACTGAGGACACACTGAGGACACACTGAGGAGACAATAAAGACACTGACGACACACTGAGGACACAGAAGACGCTGAAGACAGACTGAACACACACTGAGGAGACAATACAGACACTGAGGACACACTGAGAGGAGGAGCTGGTCGGATCGATCAACCCTTGGTGGCTGTCCAAGGTTGTCAGTTTGGACACCTGGCAGGTGATGGACAGGTGAACGGGCATGTCTTGCCTGGTGGACGTCTGTCAGATGGACAGAGTTAGAACTGATCGATCATCAGTAAAGATTTTCTGGTTAATATTAAAAGATAATTAATCTGCTGAACATTTAACTGTCCCTCGTCACAGAGCACGTTAATTGTCATGATGATGTCATGGTGATGTCATGATGATGATGTCATGTGTAGAGACTCATATCTGTTTTTAAACCTGATCTCAGTATTATAAAGTCTGTTGTTTTAATAAGTTGGCAGGTTTTCATTTTGTTACTTATTGATTAATGGAAAATATCTTCATCATGATGATTTTTAGGAGAATTTTGTATTTCCACGTCACTTTTTTATATTGATTGACCCGTAACTGAAGCCTGATGTCAGATGATGATGTCATCATTTAATCCTTATTGAGTTGAACAATCACTTAAATCATTTTAATGACTAACTTATATTTTAGAGCATGTGAACATTAGAGTCTAAACTATTTTTATTGGCATTTGACTCTGTGGCTTTTAAAGTGACGACTGTTTTGATTCACAGCTGAATAAAATTAGTTTGTTGACATGACGACATGACGATTCTTCTGTTCTCTGACACAACACAGCTTTTAATATCCTGTCATACAAAGTCTTCATAACCTGCAAATATCAGAAAGAAGTTGTTTAATGATCATTAGTTATTTATTCAGATCTCTGCATCATACATGAAATAATGTGAGCAGCTGTGACTCAACATACAATTGTACAAGTTGAACAATTCAAATAAAATCATAAAATAAGATAAAAATCAATATATAAATAAAAACATACACACGGGTAAGTTAAAAATAAAAATGCATTTAAACTAGTTCACATATGTTTTATTCATGTAACAGAAGATCGAGGCGTTCAGCCACAGACTGAAAGTGTTCTGAGACACAAACAGTCACAAATGAGCAGAAAGGACGTTTTAATACAGAAATCAAAGGATTTATACATTTATTTTACATTTTTAAAAAAACATTTCCAAAAGCTGAGAAGTTTTACTTTAAATATCTGTGTTCTTCTTTAGAACTGAACAAATCAGCTAAAGTCATGTTTGAGCTCCGTCGCACCTGCTGTTTGCCTGGTTCGCTGAATATTCAGCCCTGCTAATGCTACATCTGCTTTATGTTTATGTTATTAGCTTATTATATTAGCTTCACTGTTAATTATATTCTGTATCTCTGTAAAGAACTTCTGTCAACCTTATTCTCTCAAGCTTCAGCTTGTAATGGCATAGGTTAGCTTATAGCTTCATTAGCTGAATCAATGCTAGATGCTGTTAGCTGTTAGCTCTGCTCCTGTTAGCTAACTAGTGACCTGCTACAGGAAAACAACTGACCCCATTTTGTTTTTAACATCGCAATTCATAATGAGTCTGGAAACAACAGCTTTAAAGTAAAACAGAATTTACTAAAAAGAAAACGACTCACGTTAGCTGCTGCATCTCCGGCGTGTCGCTGTGTTGATCCCTGAGTGCGACCTAACAGGAAGGAGAGTAAAGGTGGATCTCCTACCTGTTAGATTGCAACTCTCGCCAAAAAGCAACTTAGGCTTTATTTATGAATGAGTCAAACCTTCGCGTTAAGGCATAATTACGAGGAAAGAGGCACTTTTAAGATTTACTGTAGTTTAGTTTTCGGCAAGCTCATTTTCAGTGGAGTGCTCTTAAACTCTGTGTACACAAACAATGTTCTCAATGCTGATGTTCATGTGTGGAGACCCTGATACTACCAAGAGCGTAAGAGTGCCCCAGCACTCAAAACGAAAACTACAGTAAATCTTAAAAGTGCCTCTTTCATCATAATTATGCTTTTACATGAAGGTTTGACTCGTATATATTCACAAATAAAGCCTCGGTTGCATTTTGGTGAGAGTTTCACTTGCATTTAATTTATTCAAGGATCAAGATGAATGTATATATAAAATAGAGTTTATGCATATTTACTAAATGTCCAGAGGTGAGTCAGACAATTACGTGTTTCCACTCCATGTTAATGGATGAGTGTGTGCTCAGTCTTTGCCTCTGGTGTTTAAAGCGTATAGATTCTTCTTCTGTGGTTTCCTGACTTCACCGGTTCATCCAGCAGGTGTCGCTGTTTCTCTT
Source organism: Acanthopagrus latus (assembly GCF_904848185.1). NCBI lineage: Eukaryota > Metazoa > Chordata > Actinopteri > Spariformes > Sparidae > Acanthopagrus > Acanthopagrus latus. Next base: position 239,002 of record NC_051044.1, read on the forward strand.
CGTGGACTGAATTCAGTCAAGTCACACAGAAGAAGACGTTACTACACATTCACAACATAAATATTAATGATTTCCGAGGGACCAGGATTCATTCATATTCCCACTAATCTAATTTCTATTAATTTCTTTATTCTAAAAACAAGAAACCGGAAAAGTTCACACTTTTCCTGAAGGTGAGGAGCGAAAGAGACCAAACATGAGGTGAAGAACAACATCAGACAACAACTCAGCGTATCGACTCACAGTGAGGCTGAACTGTTGTTAAGGACGGCAACATCATAAACGGTGGTTTATTTTGAAAGCGTGACCGGAAGCAGCTTCATCTCGTGGTCCGTCCGTGCGTGTTTGTGTGCGAGCGCGCGCGCGCCAAGCGGAGACTGTCGCGCGGCCGACAGGCGGAGGAGCGACACCGCAGCCGGAGCTCGTTCAGCGGGCTGCATTGTTCACTTCAGCCGTAAACAGGCTGACACAGCGGGGCCGCTCACACGCCGCTGCCGCCTGAATGAGCGGAACACCGTCCGGACCGGCGACCGGAGCCTTTAATGTGCCGGGAGCACCGACACGAAGTCGACAGTTGAAGGCTTCGATGTAATTTTTGGCAGGAAAGTAAACCGCTTTAAAATGGCAACCGCCGCCCGCTCCCGGCGACCATAGACGGACACTCAGGTAAGGTTCTCCACCTGGAGCTCCAGCAGCTGCTCGCTAACGTTAGCTAACGGTGCTGTGGTGGATGATGGGAAACATTATGACGCATTTCTCTGACAAGTTCGTCTGTTCACTCGCTATTCTTTGAAGAGAAGGTCAAACCAAACTCCATTCACACATCTGGAAATCAAAACATTCCCGCTATGTCGGTATACGTAGACTCCAGTTCGAACATGGCTGATGACTTTTTGGAATAAGTGGTACATTACAGTTAAATTCGGCGAACATGTAATCCACCTAAATGCTGCTCAGTGCCACAGATCTCAGTTAACCTTTCAGAAGTGGTCCGGGCGGCTCGCCACCGCCCTGCATGCGGGCTGTGGGAGGAAAACCCCGACAGGAACACAGACCGAGCCGATATCTGACGTTTAAAACATTTTTAAAACTTCCCTCGAGTTGATGTAAAGGACCGGTTCGGATCCAAAGACAGCAACGTTTATTCAGCTTTGTACGGGCCGTGGCTGGTGTGAACGTTGGCCGGTGAATGAGGCTGCGTTAAAGTGCTGGATTTGTGAACGGAGTTTGGTTGGAGGCTGTAGCAGACAGCCGGAGCTGCTGCAGCTGTCACAGATGTTTGGACCCATCACTTCATGGTTAATGACGTGTGCCACCTGCTTCTGAGTCTGCGCAGTTTGACCGAAACAACAAAGATCATAGCATCAAAGGCTAAACGGCAAACAAGCCAACAGTCATGACCTCTGACCGTTCACACAACCGCCTGTGACGTCACATACAACAATGTGAACACGTGGTTACTGGGTGTTCTCCGGTGTGATGGAACGCTTTACTTTCAGTGTAATTATCTGATAAAACAGCGGCATTATGACGTCACTGCAGGGGGTGTGACGATAAATACGTGAGAGGTAATTTCGATCAAATCAGGACAAAGAGACATTTATTATTATCAATATAAATATGACGGATGTGTCTGTGCACCTGTTGTGTTGTGTGTGTTGTTGTGTGGTGTGTTGTGGTGTGGTGTGGTTTGTGTGTTGTTATGTTGTGGTGTGGTGTGGTGTGTTTGTTGTGTTGTGTTGTTGTGTTGTGTGTGTGTGTTGTGTGTTGTTGGTGTGGTGTGTGTGTGGTGTGTTGTTGCAGTTTGATCTGGACCGTACTGTGATCAGTTGTGAAGATGTCCATTATCTCTGTTAACTTGTAAATGTGAGCAGTTCTGATACAGACAGACGTTGAGTTCTGCTCAGTGTTGAACACAGTTTCAGTTTGTGTGAATAATAATAGTCTCCTGCAGAAAACTGGAGCAGCTCCATGTTGGAAGTGATTTTATAGAAACTGCTGCGGCAGGTTTGATCAGGTGATCAGGAAGAATTCTGACTGGTCGCTGCAAAGCCTGATGTCACTGACAGATGACAAACAAGTAGCCTGACATCACACAGACACACTGATCAGATTCAACTTCATTGAGAGAGATTGTTTTATACAACATTTAAATACACTTTCATGAAATAAACCAAAAGTAAAGCAGGTTCTCTCTGACACCAAGACAGTTTATTATCTGTATGTTTCCAAAGCAATGCCTCAGTTTGATCAGAGACTGGTGAACTAAGATCATCTCTGTCAGAGGGACAGCTGCATCATGGGTAATGTAGGCCAGTAAAACAGCTGATAGATAACTGTCCACCACAAGTCTGACAGAGTCCAGGTGTGGAAACAGCTGGACGTGCTTGTCTTCAGCAGCAGGACCACTCTGGATGTGTGTTACAGTTACTGATCAGAGTCATCAATAATCTGTGTGTGTAACATCACTTCCTGTTGGCCCCAGCTGGTCTAGACCAGTCAGACCAGTCAGACCAGTGCTCAGTGTGGAAGTGGGACACAGCTGGTCTGTGGTGATCTCACAGTTTATCCTTCTCCGTGACACACACACACACACACACACACACACACACACACACACACACACACACACACACACACTCCCTCTGTCTCTCCCCTCCCCCACCATCCTCTCCTCCCCTCCCCCCGTTTGGTGACAACACCCCCTCAGTCCGTCGTCCTCTGTCTCGTTCATGAGTCCATACATGATATCTGTTATTGATCTGTCGTTGTTGTTTTGATGATAAATGTTTATGTCTGCTATTTATTTCCTCAAGTCACCACATGGACAATACGAGCTGTGATTGGTCAGTTTGGCTGACACACAGTTTTTGAGTTCATGAGCTGACATGAGATCAGTTGATCTGCATCGTTCAGATTACATCAACATGACAGTCATTGCACTGAGTTGATCAGGGATCAGTACTGATCACAGATCAGCTTCATTACTAGCGTCAAACTCCAGCTGAGTGATTTAGTCGTCTGCCTGAGTTTAACAACACCGGCCTGATAACTGATCCACGTCTTCAAGAGTCCACTTTCACTCTGTTTCCTCGTGTGTCACGTTCGTCATCACAAACACGCTGGAACAACAGGAAGCAGATCACAAACCTCAGCAGGAGACATCCAGAGGACCCGGAACTTGTTTTAAGTCTAAATATTATTCTTGATTAAACACATACTCTTTTCCAGAACTGAACTGATAACAGAAGAAGCTCAGGAGTGAGACATCTCACCTGTTTCTGATCTCTGTTTGGAGTTGCACATGCTCAGTACCTATCAGACAGACCAGAACAGATCAGGACAGGTAATTAATACATCTTTAACTTCTCAACCTCTTCAAACTCAGCACCGACTGAACCAATGAAACATTTAACAAGCAGCCTTAACTCCAACACGTCAAATACTCTGATGTAATGTGGTCTAATGAAGCATAAAGTAATGTAGTCTAATGTAGTGAAGCATAACGTAATGGCAGCAGGTTTTCTCCTCTGTGACCTGATGAGGTCACAGCTGGTTCACCTCCTAACGATGTCACTTCCTCCTAGTTTCCTTCCTCCCTCCTCATTGTGTTTCTGTTTCCTTCCTCTGTGAGGGACAGACCTCTCAGTTACACTCTCTGTCTCTGTTTGTTGGGAATCGATGGTAGGGCCGGTGTGGTTATTAGTAATTAATGATTATTTATCATAATTATTTAAAATTAAATCAATAATTAATACAAATTATGATTAAATCATTAAACGGGGCATCACCCTGAAATCAGGGACCAATAACAGTCTCATAGAAGGATTCACTTTAAATGTCCATATTTATAAAATATTAACAATTAAAGGAACAGTGAAGGAAATGAATCCGAGCACCAACCATCACAACCACAGATCACAAACATATACACAAAATAATCACAGAGCACTGAAATGTACAACATGATAGAATTTAACATAAGCACGTTGATCAGATCAATTTAATGAACAAAAATCACTTGAGCACTAAAGCAGCTAAACTATTAAACTAACAAACTCAAGCACAAATAACAAAAAAGTGTGTGTGTGTGTGTGTGTGTGTGTGTGTGTGTGTGTGTGTGTGTGTGTGTGTGTTGGAGGAACAAAGAAAGAAAACCAAAATGGCGACCATAGTCAAAGACACAAGATGGCGGAGAGCCAAAATAGCAGTCATGATCTCTTGGAAAGTGACGTCACAGAGTGTTCCGTGAAAAGACCTCAAGAGAACAAGAGAAAAGAAAGCAACGAACAATGTTTACAACAGAAAACTAACAGCAATGAAAAAGAACTTGGCGGTCCACAAACTCTCAGAACATTGTCGCATACAGGCATGCAATACACACTAACTTCTAGTATCTGCCCTGACACTAAATAAATGAGCCTCACTTGTAGTTGCGTCTTCAATAATCCAGCTCATTTCCTCGGCATGGATTAAAGGTGGTTGCAGCATCCTGCGTTTGCTGTTAAAACAGCGTTGTCGACGTGGGCATGGAGAAAACAGGCGAAGAGGGCGTTTTCTGAGGGAAAAATCCTCCTTCTGCAGGCGGCGAGGGCAGCTGGTTACCCAGTGACTATTCTGGATCCGGGGCGTGTTTGGTAACACGGGGCAGTTTGACTCGTCCAGCGAGGTGAAACACTGCAGCCTTCGGCAGTAAAGATCCAAACGTCTGGTTTCTCCCTTTGAGTAACGGTGCGGTGATGAAAGCTGACGCTTTCAGCAACAGGTAACGTTGGGACTGAGGAGTTGTCAACCCTGTGGGGCCTGTGTCCAGCAGGCACCATCTACTGGACTTTGGGGTCAATGCACTTTCCTTTGTTAGTGCAATTTAGGCCGCCCTGAAGTCAGAACCATGTGATGCACCCAACGCTGTGTCTCTGTCTGTCTGTCTCATGTTTGTCCTCTTTGTCCTGAACAGGTCCATGTGTCCTCACTGCAGCTGCTAGTTGAGCTCTTCCCTCTGTCTGGTCTGCTGTGGAGGCATCATGTCGGCGGCTCAGACCCAGAAGGAGAGCAGCGAGGCGGGCTGGGGCTGTCTGGAGGCGCTTGGTCTCAGTCAGAAGGAGCTGGTTCTGGCCGAGGCGCTGCAGATGGAGTACGACGCCCTCTCCCGACTCAAACAGGACAAGAGTGGAACAGGAACTGGCCCCACGTCCGGCTCCAGAGCTCCCAGCCAGACCCGCTCCAAGACCCCTAATCCCAGCATCAAATGCCCCCGACCCACGCCAAGCCAGCCTGGTCCTGCCCCTGCTGGAGGAGGCCTGTTGAGGGGCCTGTCAGGGTCCGACCCCTCCCTGAACCAGCCTGGAGGCTCTCAGTCTGTCCCCTCCATCCCAGCCAGGGCGCTCCCTCCTCAGGGAGGCTTCATCAAAGAGCCCCTGTACATCCTGGACAGTCCTGAGCTCAGCAAGTTCAGGGATGGCTCAGGTTCCGGTCTCGGGGACTCACCTGGCTCTGGGTCAGGGTTTCTGTCTAAAGGCTTCCCCTCTCTTCCAGATGATACCCCCCCCGCCATCCCGCCAAGAAACCCCATCCCCCTGTCGTCAGGATCAGAGAACCCCTTCCTGCCCCCCCGAGGGTCCACGGTTCCCCGTGATGTGAACCTGTTCATGCCCGACGTAGATCAGCCCAAAGTGAGCTCTGGGGAGCTGAACTATGACAACATAAACGACTCGCTGTCCCGACTCAACGGGAGCCGGCCGGGGCCTCGAGGACGGAGGGCCAATGGGGACCAATCAGGGAAGCCTGTGGCTCGCAGTAAGACCCTCCCCCCCCAAGTGCCACCCAGGACCTACGTACCTGTTCCCAAGAGCAACAAGAACCAGCGGCGGGTGTCTGCAGACCCGGTAAGATCCTGGTTCATCCGGTGTCCTTAAAGACCAGGTTACCTAAGTGATGTCACATGATTATATGTCTCCTACAACACATTGAATCTGTCTGGAAGCGGCTGCTTGTTGTTTCCGTTGGGTGAATATTATTTAAACACGTCAGGTGACAGCAGCATTAAGTCGAGCTGTTGCTGTAGCAGGCTCAGACGTTCTGCTAGTTTTAATAGTGACATTGAAAACTGTAACTTCATGATTAAAGTCATGATTACAGTGATGTAAGGACGTGAGCAGACCTCTGTGAGGGCTGCAGGTGGACAGGTGAGAACACTGAGCAGGTGCTCTCAACCCTGTGGCCTGGGACTGTTTACAGAAACCTCACCTGCACAGGAAGTGATGTCACAGTCTTTTACCACATGATGTAAATAATAAAATCATCTCTCTTCCTGTTAAAGTTCAGTCTCTAACAGAGAGAAAGTGGGTTTTATTTATCTTAATAACCATAATAACGATCAGGTTGATCAGGTCGTCACCCATTGGAGCTCTCCTCTGATTGGTCGGCTTTGGGTGTGATTGACAGGTCTCTCTGGTGTCCAGGATGAATGGATTTGGATATGAACTCTTCCAGGTGTCTGAGGAGAGAGACGAGGAGGTGGCAGCTTTCTGTCACATGCTAGATGTGTGAGTAACACACACGCACACACACACACACACACACACACACACACACACAGTGGGTGTCTGACAGCGTCACTGACCCAGAGACAGCAGTAACGTCTCTCCACCAGACTCCATTGACTAAACTCTAGTTTTAGCCCACGGAGAGTTGCATCTTCTGCGGTGTCGGTTTGCTGGTTTGTGTGAGTTTGGCGTTTGAAAGCGCCAACAGAATGATTTGTGTCTGTGATATTTAAATGAGTACTAATTTTGGTTCAGCTCTCTTGTGTTTCCGTGTGAGTATTTTCCTTTACTGTTGTTAGTAAAGCTGATTCTGATTAATCAGACATTTTACTGCACATCGAGTACTTCCACTGCTGATTACCTGATCTGCATGAAGACACGGGTGTACTTCTGTGTCTGGTCAGAGTTGGATGACTTGTCTCAGTGCTCTTCCTGTGATCAGTGTTTTGAATCAGTCTGATCACACCATGAGTCAGTCCATCAGTTTGATCAGTTCTTGCCAGGATATCTTTATTATTTTTCAGTGTTTCAGTTTATGATTTATAATAATTTAATGAGAAGTCATTTAATTTCTCTGTAGCAAAGTTGAAGTGACCTCTGACCTCACAGCTGATGTACACTTCAGAACCACGCTGCAGAACTCCTGACTGAGTTTTGTTTGGTCAGGTTGCGTTCGGCGTACCCACACAGCGACTGCTCGAAGAACGCCGGCTTCGTGTGGTCGCCGTCGGTGGGTCAGGAGGAGCTGCATCAGGGTCTGGGGGTCAGCGTGAAGGTCACTGTCATCAGTGAGCACTTCAGAGAGCCGCTCACCTTCACCTGTGATGGTGAGACACTGCACGAGACTGACTAACACAGGAAGTTATACTTCAAAATAAATGTCTTAACAGGTTGACAATTTAGGTCTTTGAGAAAAAAATGTACATTAAAATATCTAATATTTTTTAGATATATTTAGTATTGATATACTTTAAATAGAAGTAAAATAATGAAGTGACCAGAATGATGTGACTGTGTAATAAATACCTGTCTTTGTGTGTGTGTGTGTGAGGTTCGTCCACGGTGGACCTGCTCATCTATCAGACTCTGTGTTACGCTCAGGATGATCTGGATCACCTGGACGTGGATCACTACCTGCTGAAGGTGTGCGGACAGGACGAGTTCCTCCACAAGTAAGAACGTGAAACATCCCACAGTCCCTGACGAGGCGTGACGTAGTAAACATCATTCATGTTAACATTAGTGTGTTAGCATTGTCACTGTGAGCACATTAGGCACAATGATCCTTTTAGCTACGTGCTAAGTACAGTGGACGATGCGATCAGTGCAACAGCTTTCAGTGACTCCTGCTCCAACATTTCCTCCACCCGTCTGTTTGATCACTTCCTGTCGTGGCTTTGAGTCGGAGCAGTAATCCCTCTGTGTCTGTGGTTCAGCTGTTTTTAGTTTTCATGCTGAAACTGCAAACTTTCATTTTAAGTTCTGTAAAATCTGTTTCGTAACAGCTGTTCACTCTCCGTCTGCAGATAACAGACTGCAGTCTGATGCACTTCTGGTGGGAAAAAAAAAAAAAATTGTGGCCCAAAATCTAACTGTGTGTAAAACCGTGAATGCAAAAGAGTGTGACGCCGCCTCCTGGTCGCTGTAACAGTTTCACACATCAGGATCTAACCTGCTGTTCTTTAAACTTTGAATTCTGAACTTCACAATAAGTCTGAGTGACAACCCATGATGTGATGTCACTTACTGAAATGAACCCGTCCATCAGACTCCATGTTTCTACAGGAAGACAGAAACATTTGCTGAATTTACAAGAAGGATCCAATGATTTAGAATTTGTTGAAGAAGTTTATTAAGTTTCTCCTCAACAACTCTTAAAATCACAACAAACACCTGCAGAGTGGTGTGTGTGTGTGTGTGTGTGTGTGTGTGTGTGTGTGTGTGTGTGTGTGTGTGTGTGTGTGTGTGTGTGTGTGTGTGTCAATGGAAGTGTGTTTCACTCTGATAAGCTGTACCTGTCTGTCTCTACCTGTCTGTCAGCTCTCAGACTCTGGCTGGTCTTGAGTTTGTTCAACAGTGTCTGAAGTTCGACTGGGACATCCGACTGTTTCTCACCAAGAGATCGTCCATCAACACAGAGCTGTCCCGCACGGTCTGATCACACACACACACACACACACAGACACACGCATGCTGCAGTAATACTTGTTTTTTCAAATTAAATATAATGATAAATAGCAACTAAGGTTCTTAGATTAGCGCTTGACAATAGTTTCTACTCTTTCTTTCCTTCTTGAGGTGACATGTTGTGGTTTCTCTTTTTTACTTGTTATAAGTTGCTTTAGTGTCTGCTAAATGTAAATGTCATCCCTTTTACTTTTAATGACAGAAAGAAGATGATGAGACGCTGTCCACTATGAACCACAGCATCCTGCTGCAGGAGCGTCCAATCAAACAGACCGTCACCAGGTGAGGGGCGGGGCCTGGACCTTAATTATGTTAATAAGCATCTGTCTGCTACTGCTTGTGTAGTGTTCAGCTTAGATTAATGAAATTAACTGATCTGAAATATGTGACACAAACATATTAATCTTACAATATTGTGTGTGTGTGTGTGTGTGTGTGTGTCAGGGAGGCTCTGACTCTGCTGCTGGACACTTTTCATAATGAAGCTGAGTCCTTCCTGCTGTCAGAGGTAACACATCATCATTCACAGTTGAAGTTCAGAAATATGTGTCAATAAACAACATCAAAAATAAAACACAACATTTTGTCAACACACAGTCTCAAACCGTCAGACTGTGGTGAGGGTAGACAAAAACTTCTTCTTCTCCTTTTTATCTTTTCCTCTCATGCGTCTCTCGCAGGTAGAGCTGCCGCTGCACGTGGAGCGTCTCGTCCAATCAGTGAAGGCGCTGTGCAGCTCGTTGGCTGCCGTCGAGACACCTGATGTGACGTCTGCCCTCAGCCAGCTCCCAGCATGCCCCTGTCGCCTGCAGCCCAAAGTGCTGAAGGTGAATAAATGTGTTTGTTGTGGATCAGCTGTCGAGGCACTCCTTTAAACATGAACAGGTGTAAATGTCAGGTTGTGACTGATGCCTCACCTTGTTCACTCTGTTCTCTCCTTCACTGTTTCCTCCCAGGATGCTTCAGTGCTGACCGTCAGAGAGAACAGAGGTACGTACCAGCAGCTCACCGTCACCGACCGAGTCCAGGTCTGTGGTGGGGCTGCTGTGATGTGTTAATGTGTTCCTCCGTCCTAATTTGTGGAGATGAGACAGGATGCAGACAGAGGAACTATTTCTTCAGGAGAAAGAAGTTCCAGCAACATGCAGCGTTGTCTTTGTACACAGAGCAATGTGAACCCTGCATCGTCTCCTCCTTTCACAGAGAAAGTGGTGGAGAAGTTGACGGCAGCCATCTTGGATCTGGTGGAACTGTACTGCAGCACGTTCAACGCCAACTTCCACACGACGCCGCAGAGCAACTGCTGCACGGCGCCGGTGCAAGAGGCCGGCCTCGTCACCAATGTGCTCTCCTTCAGTGTGTACGCTGCTCACCGCGTCCCCATCACCTGGGCCGCCAGGTACACACACACACACACACACACACACACACACACACAGAGCAGTGCCAGCTGTGTGAGCAAACAGATGAATCAACTGATCAGAGAGCTGCAGCCCCTCCCCCTCCCCTATCACCACACACACACAATAGGTGGACTGCCTGGGGACCTGACCTTTGACCTCTAAGAAGAGGCGGGGCCTCCTGTCAGCATCACTAACATCTATATGTATAGTGTTGACGTGTAACTCAGTTTTGTACTATTTTACTGGGTATCTGTTGCAGTCGACCTGCACAGACCTCTAATTTCAGTTTTAGCTCCTGATCCATAATTTGATTTTGACTAAGGATGTCGATTTCGATTTAGAATTGAAATTGACCAAAATTAAATCACAATCTTGAACTTCGATTTAAAAAATGGAATCGTCGATGCTGCCACGCCCCCCTCAACCTCCTCTAACTTAGCTACTAGCTTGGCCAGCAGCTGTTAGCTACAGCCAGTCGAACGACAGCATGGTGTTACACTGTTCAGCTCCTGGACCGTGTCGAGCAGCACAGGGGAGATGATTCCTCCAGGGCCGACGTTTGTGTTTCCCTTCAGAGTGAAACAGAGTTCAGCTGATCAGGAAATAATACCAGGGAGCTTTAATGTATCTGGAGGAGCCGTCGCCTTTATTCACAGCCAGACTGCAGCCTGTACTGTACACGTTCCTGCTGATGCTACTCCTGCTACTCCTTTCACTTCTCCCTCCTCCCATTCATTCACTGTCCGTACGTATGTACGCTCCCTCACCCTCGCTCGCCCACTCACACCTCAGGCACACACACCTCATGCACACCTATTACTGAAAGGAGCTTCGTCACTCTTACAACAATGGTGCAGACATAGGAGATCCATCAACAGAACTTGAACCCCCTCCTCTTTCTCTGAAGTTGAAGGTGTGGAAGTATTTGGGATTACCACTGAGTTATATTGACAACATTCACATTGTTGATAAAAAAAAGCCACAGTTTGCAAGCTCTGCAGAAACTAAATGGCAGGTTATTTTGTTTAAGTTTGATGTAGTTAGATGTAAGTTACCATTACATTATGTTGTTAATAAATAAATGGCACAGCAACCTGTGCTTTGAGAATCGAATTGAACCAATACCTTATAATCGAAAATTTAATCGAATCGAGGATTTGGAGAATCGTGACACCCTTAATATTGACATTAAAAGACTTGAGATCATAAAATAAATCACGTTTTAAAGTCTTCTTGTTTTCATGTTTTAGAATCTAATCCGTCAAAATAATGAGTGATGATTTAACGTGACTGTGCTGTGAGAGTTGATGATGTCACTCTGCATCACTTCCTGTTCACACTGAGCTCCACGGTGCGTTCAGGTCCAGTAGTTTCTGTTGTTAACAGAGCTGCTGTTTATGATCCACAGAAGAAGAATAAAGTCGAGACGGTCAGCTGCTGATAAATACAATGATCCTGATCAATTTCACTCATTAACTGTGTGACATCATGTCCCTGTGCTGCTCTCTGATTGGTCAGTTATGAGGGCTTCTTCCTGTCCTGCTCGCTTACTCATGGAGGGGCGGAGCTCTGCGCGCCGCAGCACACCAGCAAACAGTCGGTCAGCAAATACCTGTTCCACCTGGTGGTGTGGGACCAGAGGTATGTACCTGTTGCAGTGTGACATCACAGCTTCACGTGGACACACCTGTAGCGTCACCCCGCTCTCTCCCCTCTCCCTCTCCCCTGCAGGGTGAGTTTCCCGGTGCAGATCAACCAGCTGCCCAGAGAGTCTCAGCTGACCGTCACCCTGTATGCCAGCTCCCTGCCGCCTCCTGGAGGAGCGGAGGAGAAGGGGAAGCAGCGTCGCAGCATCGAGGCTCTGGGCTGGGTCACCATGCCGCTCTTCAACTTCAGACAGTAAGTCACATGACCCTCTGGCACAGGAAGTGGTCACATGACCTGATAACTTTCAAGCTTTGGACAGAGCCAGGCTAGCTGTTGCCACCTGTTTCCAGTCCCTATGCTAAGCTAACAGCTGCTGGCTGTAACTTCATATGAATTCACATTCAAGTTCCAGTGGAGCCTTTTTCATGCCATTTCCTCCACAGCAGCGGCTCAATTCTAGAGCACTTCTGGACTGATGGGTGTGTGTGTGTGCGTGTGTGCAGTGTCCTCACATGTGGCAGGAAGTTACTCGGTCTGTGGCCTTCAGCTCCGGGGAGGAACGGAAACGCCCGGACGAGCTCACCGAACTTCAGCCAGCCGGACAGCGTGATCCTGCAGGTGAGGCAGGAAGTGTGTCTGCACTGTTGGAGGTCACATCCCGATTCAAGTGTTCGCACTCCGCCTGTTTAAACAATATCCCAGCATGCATTTCACTTTGACCAGTAGTGTAAGACTTCCTCCCTCTCCATCAACTCTGTTACTGAGTCACTAAATCTAGTTTTGATTTTGACCTCATGTTTAAAACAGCTGATCAAAATAAAACTTCATGCGGTCACTCCAACATCGGTTCTGAGTGACCACCTGTGTTCTGATGTCACTTCCTGCTCTGTACGAAACAAACAGCTGATCAATGTTGGCAGGTAAGACTTTAGCACTTTAGACACAGAAGCAGACAGGCTGGTACAGACATGCTGCCACAAACTGACACTTTTTACAAGGAGATAAACAACTTCAGCTTCTGGTTTAATGCTGAATTTACAACAAGGACACAATGAGTCAGAATCTGTCAGAGACACAGTTTCACTACGTTATAACGTTTGTTTTAACTCAACAACTCCTAAAATAACTGCATTTGTTAATGGAGTCTGGTGATGTTGAGGTGACTGGTTCAATGGTTGGATCAGTGTGTAATCCATTCTGCATGTTGAGGCTTCTTCTTCAGCTATCAAGATGTAGTCAGATTACTCAGGATGGATGTTAAACAGGCCACAGAGTCATCTCCTGGACACTGCCCCAAAAATCAGCTGTGCTCCAATTGAGGGCATCTTTTCATCATGTCTTTTGTCCATTATTACATCAGCTGACCCCATTAACACACACACACACAGGCTTTGGCTCATTGTTTCAGTTCAGTCAACTGTGTTTTTGCCTGATTAACGACCTCGTTAAAGCGTACAGCAAACAAAACAAACACAGTGACATATTTTTTTCAGTTCTTTTTCCAGTGAAAAGTAAAGCATTGATCTCTTCAGGCCTCGAAACATGCTCGAAATTACCATCTGTCTGACCTGTCTGTCTCTCTGACCTGACTGTCTCTCAGGTGGACTTTCCCACATCGTCATTCGAGGTTCACTTCAGTACTCCTCCTCCAGCAGACTTTTGTCCTCAGTATGACTTCTCCCGACTGGACACCATCAGTCAGATCCAGCTGCAAGACGTCCTCCACAAGAAGGCTGTCTTCTGGTCAGACACACACACACACACACGCAGAGCAGTGGTGTGGTTCTGACACAAAAGCATCTAATGTTTCATCAAACATGTAATGTGTCTGTGTGTGTGCGTGTGTGTGTGCAGGCTGACGGTGGAGGATAAGCGCCTGCTGTGGGAGAAGAAGGCCTTCTGTCAGGCAGAGAGTGCAGCTCTTCCTCTGGTCCTGGCCAGCGCCCCCTGCTGGCAGTGGTCCTGTCTGCCTGACATCTACGCCCTGCTGAGACAGTGGGCCTGCCTGGGTCACCTCGACGCCCTGGGACTCCTCCATGCCTCGTACGTCCCCGACCCCCGACGCTCACCTGTCCGTCTGAAGCTCTGACTTCATCATGATCACCTGAGTGACATCATCATGTGTGTCTTTCAGGTTTCCAGACCAGGAGCTGAGGAGGACGGCTGTTCAGTGGATGGACTCCATCTCTGATCCAGAGCTGCTGGACTTCCTGCCTCAGCTCGTCCAGGTGACAGGAGATGCTTTTATTTTGACAGCTGATCAGAGAACAAGGCTTTTATTTTGTAAAAGTGTAAAAGCTGTTCAGTCATGGCACTTCTTGCTCAGATGGTTCACATTAAAATCCTTCCACAGCTTTCAGGTTACAGTACATTATTAAAAGGTATATTTATTATAAGAAACACACTCACTGTCTCTTTGTTGTGTCCATCTCTGTGTCTCAGGCTCTGAAGTACGAGTGTTACCTGGACAGCTCGCTGGTTCGATTCCTCCTACGGAGAGCCGTCGCAGACGTTCGCATCGCTCACTACCTCTTCTGGTCAGCTCAGTTATTGATCACACATTAGTCACAATAGTTTGATCTAACATCGAGTTTTTATATTTTAATCACCTCTGAAGTTTATATATAGTCATCAGTGTGCTCTGGACCAGAGTCAGGTTTAGTTTACTGAAGTCAGGTTCAGTTCAGTCAGGTGTAGCTCAGGTAAGTCGGGTTTAACCCTGACTGTGTCTGTCCGTCAGGTTGCTTAAGGACAACCTGCAGGACAGCCAGTTCAGCGCTCGCTATCAGCACCTTCTGGCTGCGCTGCTGTGCTGCGTTGGTCGCGGTCTCCGTGAGGAGTTTGACCGTCAGTGCTGGCTCGTCTCCGTCCTCGCCAAGGTGGCCCACAAAGTCCGAGACTCCACGCCGTCCAGCAGACAGGTGGGGAAGACAGAAACATTACCTGACAGGTTACCTTTGGTTCTGAAGAATCATTTGAATGTGTTTACAGGGACAAACAGGAAAACAATGGGACGTGTCAGTTTCCGCCTGACCATATATATATATATATATATATATATATATATATATATATATATATATATATATATATATATATACACACACACACACACACACAAATCATATATACTGTCTGTTTGTGTGTGTGTGTGTGCCACAGTGTGTCCTCAGGGAGGGTCTGGAGGAGATGAAGCAGTTCTTCTCAGTGAACAGCAGCTGCAGACTTCCTCTGAACCCAGCGCTGCTCGTCACAGGAATCAACATCCAGGTACGCACGCACATACACACACACGCACACATACGCACACACACGCATCAGTTACTGCTGGTGTCAGATCTGAAACAAAAGATCATTTAATGCAGAGCTGAAGCTCGGTGTCAAGATAAGATTAGCGTCAGGCTAACATTAGCATTAGGCCAACATTAGCATCAGGCTAACATTAGCATCAGGCTAACATTAGCTCAGCTCCTTGTTCAGGCTGAAATACGTCTCTGTGCTGGGTGGTCGTGATTGTGTTTCAGGCGTTCTTGTTCCTTCAGGAGGAGCTGATCATCACAGCATGTCTCAGGTGAGACTGCAGCTGATGATCCACTCCTTCTTCTCCTTCTTCTTTTATAGTCATGTTCCTTCTTCAATTCCAACGCCGTACCTCTCAAACTGTCCTTCCAAAACCTCGATCCTCTGGGAGACAACATCAACGTCATCTTCAAGGTAAAACCCCTCCCCCGTTTTTACCTGTTCAGTCTGCTTCAACAGGTGTCTATAGAGATACAGTCCTAACTCTGTGAGCTGACCTTTGACCCCGGCTCTCTGTCCAGTCAGGAGACGACCTGCGGCAGGATATGCTGACTCTGCAGGTGATCCGGATCATGAACAAGATCTGGATCCAGGAGGGTCTGGACATGAGGATGGTCATCTTCAAATGTTTCTCCACTGGAAGAGGACGAGGTGAGGACACACCAGGTGTATACCACAGGAGGACAGTTGTAGGGCTGGAGTTTACCAGGAGGACAGGGTTTCTCAGGTGTGTTGTTACATGCTCTCAGGTATGGTGGAGATGATTCCTCATGCTGACACTCTGAGGAAGATTCAGGTGGAACACGGAGTCACTGGGTCCTTTAAAGACCGGCCGCTGGCCGACTGGCTGCAGAAACACAACCCTACTGATGAGCAGTACGACAAGGTACACACACCTATACACTGACCTGTGCACACATGTGCACTGAACACACACTCTAAAAGTAGAGTCATACTTCCTGTGTTCAGGCGGTGGAGAACTTTATCTACTCGTGTGCCGGCTGCTGTGTGGCGACCTACATCCTGGGAATTTGTGACCGCCACAACGACAACATCATGCTGAAGACCAGCGGTCACATGTTCCACATCGACTTCGGGAAGTTCTTGGGACACGCACAGATGTTTGGAAACATCAAACGGTGAGAGTCATGATAGCAACTTTCTGTTTACTCACTGACATCATGATGATGATGAACACACCTGGGGCAGGTATGTTATGTCTGACACCTGTGGGACACCTGCAGGGACCGCGCCCCCTTCGTCTTCACCTCTGACATGGCGTACGTCATCAATGGAGGAGACAAACCATCCAGTCGCTTCCACGACTTCGTGGATCTGTGCTGTGAGGCGTACAACCTGATCAGGAAACACACACATCTGTTCCTCAACCTGCTGGGCCTGGTGGGTGCACCACACACACACACACACACACACACACGCACACACTGGACTAACAAGAGCCCACAATGCACTGCTTCACTTTTCATAGATGTAGTGTAGTGTACGTGAACACAAATCTCTATTGAGTGAAAAAGAGAAACTACTGAGTGTGTTTCTGACACTCTATGCGTGTGTGTGTTTGTGCACCAGATGTTGTCCTGTGGGATCCCTGAACTTTCTGATCTGGACGATCTGAAGTACGTCTATGATGCACTGAGACCTCACGAGTCTGAGGCCGACGCCACCATGTACTTTACCAGGTACACACACACACACACACACACACACAACAGAGAAGTACACAGCAGCTGTCTGTCTCTCTGACCTTTTCGTCTCGGTGTCTCTCAGGTTGATCGAGTCGAGTCTCGGCAGCGTTGCCACCAAACTCAACTTCTTCATCCACAATCTGGCTCAGATGAAGTTTGCCTCTTCGGAGGATCGTCCCACGCTGTCGTTCGCTCCCAGAGTCCACACAGCGAAGAGCGACGGCCTCATCAGGAACCTGTACATCTGCAGACACATCCGCACCGCCAGCTCCAGCAAAGGATATGTGAGTCCACACGTATTTTATCTTCCAGCTGATTCATTTAAAACATCATGTTTCCATTATGTTGTCGTTCAGACTGGTGGAATGAAAATCTGTGATTTAATTAGAACTTCATTTGAATATCTAAACATGAGATATCAGAGAAGAAATAATTGTCTCAATGTCAGCAAGCAACTGCTGAACAGGTGTAACAGTACCGGTGTGTTTGTGTGTGTGTCTGTCTGTGTGTGTGTGTGTGTTTCAGGCCTTTGTGGTGAAGGTGGAGCGTGACGGCCAGCAGGAGGCGCAGCTGGTTCAGAGGACATTTGAAGAGTTTCATGAACTTCACAGCAAACTGAGACTCATCTTCCCCTCGTCCAAACTGCCCAGGTACTGGTACCGGTACTGCTGACCGGGTTATGGAACCTGGATCTGGGGCATCATGATTGGCAGCTGAGTCCTGCTTGTAATCGGGCAGGCAGATGTGAGGGTGGGACCTCAATACTGTGGCTCCACCCACCCAATCATATCATGTTGACCATCTTTATATGTCAATCACACACACACACTTTTATCTCAGTGTTCTCTCTTCTCTTTGCCCCGCCCACAGTTTCCCAAGCCGTTTTGTGATAGGCCGTTCCCGTGGTGAGGCAACAGCTGATAGGAGGAAAGATGAGCTGAACGGTTACGTGTGGCACCTGATCCACGCCGCCCAGGAGGTCGCTCAGGTCAGTCCACTCTGTGATGATGATGATGATGATGATGACTGTGTCCACAAGAACGGCTTTCTCCTTCACCTGTCACTGGCTAGTTAGTAATTAAAGCTAACAGGCTAACCCTGAGATTCCACCAGATACGTGTCCGTTGCATCACGGCTCCGATCCAGTTTATCTCCGCTGTCTGGCAACCCCTACCAGTTGCATTTTGATCCACGGCGCAGTACAGTTGGCTGCTGTCGTGAGACTGAGGAGTTCCCGCGATAATCACATGATCACTGGTGACCGCAGTTATAGGCCTGTGTTGTGAACACAACAACAGGAAGTGATCCTGACCGAAGGATTAGAAGAAGAGCTTGTGTTGAGCCCCTTTTAGATAGAAAAGGCAGCACATTGCAGCCTTTACCTTGCTGCAGATGTGCCGCCTTGTCTTTCTAAAAGGGAGGTGTAATATTCCTTCTCTTGGCCTCCACTAAGGTAGGCGTAAACATGTGACGTGACGTGAAGCATGAAATTCGGTTGTGAACAAAGACCCCATTGGAATTTAGAACTGGGTTCTCAGCGGGGGGCTTTTAATTTGAAAGTAGCGACTGTTAGCAGCTTGCTGCTACAACAGCAAGCGGACAGTGAAGACAGCTAACCCGGATGAAGTGATGGACTGACTGCTGTGATCAGCTGTTTCTTGGTTTTAAAACTTTCCGGGTGTGGGTCGCACAACAGCGCAGGTCATCAACACCTCCACCCATCTCACACAGAGGCAGGCACATCGACGGTTTGGATTTACAGCACTGGAGGTGGAAATAAGTGAACTCTCTGAGACGTCATACTGGAGGACCAAAACAGACCCCCAGTATACCGCCTTCTGTCTAAATCCACAGACCCAGCTGCAAAAAGGACGGCCACATTGGCGGCTTGCTGCCCAGGATAAAAACGGCTTTTGTCTCTGTTTGAGATTTGTGTGCTGGTGTCAACGCAGTGTTTTATTTTGAAAAGTAACCGAATGATATATTGTTGTTTTGGTGCGTGACTTCCTGTCTGCTCGGTGCTAAATTTGGCTGAATTGCTGCGTCGTGATCCAACATCCACCAGAAATAGAGGTCCTATGTATCTGTTCCAGAGGGCTTTGGACTGCCGGAGCTGGACGGAGCAGATACGCAGCACACTGGACCTGCTGGAAGTTCACACAGAGACCAAAGTGAAACTGATCAGGTCCGCTGGTGTGGCAGAGACACGACGCAGCAGACACTGTGTACCACAGTATCTGGTGGAATCAGTGTTAGCTTCTCCAACAGGCTGATGTCAGTGTACATGATGTGTATATGATGTGTACATGTTGTGTATATGATGTATATCAGTGTTGGAATGTTTGTTTGGCTGTCAGGTTTCATTTTCATTCAGTGGCTTCTCAGAAATGTTTTCAGTGTCAGGAACCATATCAGTACACACACACACACACACACACACACACACACACACACACACACACACACACACACACACACACACACACACACACACAGAGGGTGTGGATCAGCTGTATCAGGTCCTTCCAGTTTTAGAAGCTTGGCAGGGTGAAGGAGTTTCTCTCTCTGCTGTTCACTTCTCACACTGAATGTTTTGTATTCACAGTTGCAGTTTTATTATATTAGACAGGGTTATTAATATATTATAAATGTCTTACTAATTATTATTATATATTATTAATGTATTATTAAAACTGTCTGCTGTGTTAGTTTATTTGTCTTCTGAGAGTGAACACAGAAAAGTCAAGAATGGTTCACATGTTCAGACAATAATCTGAATGAGATCATTTCAGTGTGACCTCGTCTACACCTTCTTCCACCCGCTGCCCCGAGACGAGACGCCAGGAACCACAACCAGCAAACCAGCAGGTACACACACATGCACACACACATGCACACACACTGGAAAGTA
This sequence comes from Acanthopagrus latus, assembly GCF_904848185.1. Lineage (NCBI taxonomy): Eukaryota > Metazoa > Chordata > Actinopteri > Spariformes > Sparidae > Acanthopagrus > Acanthopagrus latus. The sequence goes on from NC_051044.1 coordinate 258,701, forward strand.
CAACATGACACTCAGATAGGAAGGATATAAACTGATCAGTGTGAAGTTTGAAGGTCAGCCCAGACTGAAGCTCCGTCGGCCCAGAGTTGACAGCTCCCACTGACCAACTGACCCGTCACCGGGACACTCGGCACACAGGTCCTTTACTCACTAACTCACCTGTGCTGATGTATTTAACTGGTCAGGTACCAGGTGTGTCATACATGTCATATAAGATACAAAGAAAAGACTGCAACACTCATCATACTGTGATGTGAGCTGAGCAGGACAGTGGTTCAGAGCATGTTGGCTGCTGTTACAGATTATTAACTAGATGAGAGTCCTGTTAGAGCTCCGACTGACTCGGTCTGCTGTTAAAGTTTAACTGTCCACCCACAGATAAACACCTGCCACACACACAAACGCACGAACACACACACATATTTACAGAAGAACTAGATACCAGATGCAAAGTGCTTCCTTGTTTACTTCCTGGTCATGCAGTTCATTGAATATGGGCAGTAGCGTTGCCCCTGCTGGCCCCGCCCACCTTCCTGCTCGGCCCATAGGCCCGGCCAAAAATTCTCAAAAGAGTCATAATGGACTCGACTGCAGCTCTTGGTGTCGGCAGTTTGGCAGACGTCTCTTTTATAAATGAGCTCTGCAATACCCTGAGTGTCCACCGGGAGTGAATAACTTTATTTGTACAGAAGTGCTGTTGACAGACACGCAACCTAATAATTAAAGTGACCTCTTCCTGTGTGTGTGTTGCAGAGTTGTCGTGGTCTCCAGCTTCAGGCAAAGAGCTCGGCGAGGTCAAACTGTCAATCTCCTACAAGAACGACAAACTCTTCATCATGGTCATGCACATACGAGGACTGGTCAGTCACTGTGTGTGTGTGTGTGTGTGTGTGTGTGTGTGTGTGTGTGTGTGACTGTCGTGAAATTTAACTTTTTTTGAAATGTCCATCTTAAAGTTCAGCCCACCTTAAGAGGTGGTCCTGGACAGGTGTTGCTCTGATGCTAACTCTGATGCTAACCCTTCACTGTAGGTCTGAGCAGTCTTAGCATTAACTCACCTGAAAACAGCAGGGAACTATTTCTTGCTGAGTGTGACAAATGTGTCCTCAAACATCAGCTGGTTCTGTAGAACCTGACTGAGGAAATGTGTTCTGGTTCCTGCAGCAGCCCCTGCAGGACGGCACAGACCCGGACCCCTACGTGAAGCTGTACCTGCTGCCAGACCCCCAGAAGACCAGCAAGAGGAAGACCAAGGCAGCACGCCGTACCTGTAACCCCACCTACAATGAGATGGTACTTCCTGTCTTCTACTGTGAACAGCATGTTGTGAAAATAAATAACACACAGACAGGAAGTCCTGACACCTCCCAGCCAGTCAGAAACCTGCGGCAGTGATCACCTGACTCATAGATGTGGAGAAAGAGTCAAACTGGGGAAAAATAATTAACCTTAAAGGCGACTGGCTGCTTCAGCTAATGGCTAAAGCTAATGTGAGCACAGCCTGCTGTAGCTTAACCTAGCTTAGTTAAACTTAGACTAGCTGAGTTTAGCATAGTTACAGTGAATATGCGGAAACATGTAGCACTGGTCTGATTGGTTGGAGGTCTCAGGTTTCAGGTCCTGGCTCAGATATTTGCCTCTCAGACTTGAACCCTAACCCTAACCCTATCCACAAATGAACACAAACTGATTTTATAAATTCTGTCTGCTTGGTTCTGCCCCCGCCCCCCCAACCCACCCGACTCTCCAGCTGGTGTACGAGCGGATCCCTCAGGGGGATCTCGACCAGAGGGTGATCCACTTGCGGGTTCTTGGTGACGGGGCTTTCTGGGAGAACACCCTGCTGGGGGAGACCTTCATCCCTCTGAAGAGGCTGGTCCCGGGTCAGCACTGGGTCGACTGGCACCAGCTGGGTGCCGCTGGCTCGGACTCCAACTGACTGACAGGAAACAGGAAGCGGTGGATTTAAAGGGAGAGAAGAAGAGAAGCAGTCCTCCTGATGAGGACAGAAGACAAAAGGAAAGTCCTTTCAAAGTAAAAGCCATGTGGCTGATCCTCCCTCTGTGTGTGAGGGAGTTTAGTTAGAAGCAGATTCGTCCTCTAACAACACTGAACACATTCGCTAATTCATTTCAATAGTTATTATTAAAAATCATCAGTTTTGTGAAAGAGGCAGATTTTGTCGCAAGATCAGGTCCTTTAAACTTTCAACATCACAAACTGTGATTTCCAGTTAAGGAGTTCAACTAACGAACCAGTTCTAATATTAACTTTAACAGTTTCAGCTGCAGGTGAGTCAGGATCAGTAGAAGTGTCTTCATGAACACGTTTAGATTCACGCCTTTATGTTGAAGAGAAGGCGAAGTGTTTCCTGTTCGGACTGATGATGAAATGATTTTGAGAATATTCGCTGGTTTAGTTTTTATATTTACTGATGTTGTGAAGGAAGCCGTCGGTGTGAGACATGAAGAAGAGATGATTTATCATCATAATAATTATAATTACAAGACTGAGAATCTCGTGTTTCATAGGCAGCACACACAGATGCATGCTGGGTATCTGAGTTTCATCAACAGGAAGTAAGGTGAGGGGACGATGACTCTGAGAAGGAAACTTTTACTTTGAAATCCTTCATCCAGTTTTGAGTCCTTGAGTCATTTTCCAGGACTAAAAGCTGCGTTTAAGATTTCAAGGACATTTATCTGTGATGTCTTTTCTTTTCTGAGTGTCGGTTGTGATTTCAGCACAAAGCAGTGTACATACAGAGCTTTAGCCTAATGTTGCTAACAGGAAGTAGCTGAGGTGGTGTGGATGTTCAGCGCAGACTGCAGCATATTTTTCTAGTGTGGATGAGGATCAGAGTTTGTATCTGAGGTGCACGAGAGCTTCTGAATGTTCCTGTCGGAGGACACAGCTCAGTCTGAACTTCAGCTTGTTCTGATTTCTGTTCAGCTCTTATTAATCCGGATCAGCGCTTGACCCACCAGCTGATCGTTATCACATTTCATTCCTTGTTTTTTAAAATCATCTGTCAGTGTGTGATTTTGTACTTTTTGGGAGGTTTGTAATAATCCGGGCTGCAGTTGAGGAGGTGAGCGAGGTCCTGCAGGTGGTTCATGCGCTGTAGACGAGACAAAGTGAGGAGAGAACCTGCAGGAGACGAACTCGTTGTCGCTCCTCCGCTCAGCACTAAACATGACGACATTCACATGAATCAGAGTTAACTTCAGTCTAAACGTCAGCCTGAGATATCTCAAGTAGTTTGTAGTTTTGACCCTAATGCTCTCCTGTAGTCTGTCAGCTGCAGCCACACGCACGCGCACACACACACAGTTTTTAAATGGAGTTCAGTGAGCTGGCTGCAGCTGACAGTCTGAAGAACGACATCGCGTCCGTCATGTTGATCTGATGGAGACGAGTGATGTGAAGTGGACGTGGTGCGTTCGAGACCGCGGGACAGAATGTGATCCAGTTCAAACTGAACTGGATCTTTATGTACTGTACAGACTGACCATCATGAAAATGTGACTTACAGGCTCTTATTAATGTGGACCTTTCATTTTGGAACATGTTTTGTATGATTTGCACTACAAAATAAACTTGAAGTGAAAAAGATAGTCGTGTCTGTCTTCACTTCATCTCTCCATCTTTCCTATGTCCTTCTCTCCTGTGTCCTCCTCTCCTATGTCCTTCTCTCCTGTGTCCTCCTCTCTTATGTCCTCCTCTCCTCTGTCCTCCTCTCCTGTGTCCTCCTCGCTTCCTCTTACTCCCTCATTTCTTTCCCTCATCTTTCTTTATACAGTTTATTCTCTACTTCTTCTTTTCTTTTCTTCCCTTCTTTTTCTCTTCCTCTTCTTCTGTCCACGTCTTCTGACCTTCAGTACGTTCAGCTGATCCCACGTCTGCACTTGAAGGTCAGCTGAGAGGATTATTATTTTTCTCCACAGATGTAAAAACAGTGATGACTTGTTCCGTAGTTTTAAGTTGCTGCAGTGGAACTTTCTCTGAAATAAACTGAACTGTGGTTGAAAGCTCTGGAAAAAGCTTGTAAGCAGAACTTGACTCTAGATTTTTCTCTCTAAATTTCACGGATGTCATTAAAAGTCTAAACTCGGCAGCAGAGAGATGAAACTTTCGGTCTGTTTGCACCTGTGCAGGTGACAACTGGAGAACAGATCCAATCATCATCATTAAACTGACAACACATGAATCATCTTGTGTTAAAACATATTGTTCACCTTTTGTCAGAAATCAATCAGAACTGAAGCCTATCAATAAAAATTGTCCAGCAGTCTGATCAACATTTTACAACCATTTCAAGTTCACGGGCTGTAAAATTACACTTCTTGTTCTTCAGCTGCTTCTTTGCTTGCAACATTTCTCCTCAACACTAAAATAAATTCAGGCCCCTAAAGTGAAACTCTCACCAAATTGCAACCGAGGCTTTATTGGGAATGTATATGAATCAAACCTTCCTGTAAAAGCATAATTACAACTAAAGAGGCACTTTTAAGATTTACTGTAGTTTCATTTTTAGGCAAGCTTATTTTCAATGGGAGTGCTGCGGGCACTTTACTATAGCATGAAAATCTCTATTTTAAAACAGTAAGAAGTCTGGACACAACATGAAACTCTGCTGGTAGCATCACCAGGGTCTCTACACATGAACACCAGCGCTGACAACATTGTTTGTGTACACAGAGTTACTAAAAAGAAAGTTTTTGAACAATTCGTGTTAGCAGCTGTATCTTCTGTACGCTGCCGTCATGGCAGACAAAAAGGAACAGCTTAACATGCAGGCTTTAGGAGCGGTCCACCATTATTCTCCTGCCTGTAAATTTCCATTGAAAATTAGCTTGCTCGAAAACGAAACTACGGTAAATCTTAAAAGTGTCTATTTCATCATAATAATGCTTTTACATGAAGGTTTGACTCATATACATTCACAAAAAAAGCCGAGGTTGCTTTTTGGTGAGTTTCACTTTAAAGGTCCCACATTATACTGTTTTTCATCAATTTCACACAGCTGTCAGAGGTCCATCAACACTGTATTTGAGATATATTGCCCCAAACTCATCCCTGGTCCTGAACTTCAGCTGTCTAAAAGTCGCTCTACTGAGCGCAGCAGTTTCTGTGCCTGCAGCTTTAAATGCTAATGAGCTCCGTCTGTTAACACCTGCCTTACCTGCTACACGCCCCTCTCAGCGAGAGGATGCTGCTTGCACTAGCGGTAGCATGCGCTAATTTTGATGCTGTCGTTCAACAGAACCAGTTTGACCCAGAATGGGACCCAGAAGGAGAGGCTCCTGAAGAAGTACAGACTCTGTGGCTGCAGCAGGACGTTTCAGTATGGTTAGTGTGTCTGAATAATGTTAGTTTGTTTGTATGTGCTGTTACATTTACCACCATGAAGCTAATGGCTAACAGCTAGTGAAAGCTATGTTTGTCTCCAACTCAGTCTCCAAACTCTTGGACACTGTTCGCATCGTCTCTGTCTCCAGTCTGCACATTTCCAGACTTTTTACTGTGACAACCAAGCTCCATCGTGATATTATCAACATTAAACTTGCTTCAAATACCGTTGCATAGCGGACTGAAGCAGAGCTAACCAGTTAGCCAGTTTTCAGCTGACTTCACCAGACTTGTAGGCAACTCTAAATACTATTAAACCGTGGCGACACTTTCTGATGGCTCAGGTGCGGTTGCTGGGTCCGGTATGGTTGGGACTGATCCTTTTGCAAGGGTCAGTGTTGAGACAAAGCCAGCTTTGTACTGACCCTCGTTACTGAAACAGTCCCATGTGAAGCAGTTAGCACACACACACACACAAGCTAGCATGAACCGCAGCCGGCACATTGTCGTTAAAATATGAAACGCAACCACTGTCTCTTCTGTTGTTCTGTAGCTGGGACAGAATATAGGCACTGATGTTGATTTATACAACCAACAACAGAACAATTTGCGTGTCTAGCTCTGAGTGACGACGTTTCGAAACACTGCTGTCTCACCGCTGGACACACCGAACTTCACCTCGGGGATGAACGCCCCCCTCTAGGATATCTCCTTTCACCACACAGAAGTCGACCTATTTTTGGCAGGCTCAGGGAGGACCAGTTCACATATGTAGATAGATAGATAGATGGATGGATGGATGGATGGATGGATGGATGGATGGATGGATGGATGGATGGATGGATGGATAGATAGATAGATAGATAGATAGATAGATAGATAGATAGATAGATAGATAGATAGATAGATAGATAGATAGATAGATAGATAGACTTTATTAATCCCAAGCTGGGAAAAAAGAGACCAGAGAAAACGTGTTTTTCATAATATGGGATGAGGGCATAACCATTGACATGTGGGCGTGGTTGTGTGGGAGCGGTCGTGTGGGCGTGGTCGGGTGGGCGTGGTTGTGTGGGAGCGGTCGTGTGGGCGTGGTTGCTGTACAGTGAACTGTGAGCCTGGAGCTGTGTTCAGTTTCAGGAGGACTTCGATGTTGGAGGAGACACGTTTCATACTTCTGATGTGAAGGTGTTTCCTGTTTGTGTCCACAGATTTTTTAGCTGCTGGACTTTAACTTTTGCAGGTTTTACTTTTCATTTGAGGGATTTTAAAGACCCAAGTCCAACTTTTCAAGTTGCAGTAACAGAAATATAAGAAAGTAAAAATGAGGATTTTGTGCAACAGAAGTCTTTTACATGTTCCTTTAATGTTGTGGTGACCTTCACATTTATCTCCATGAGGCTCAGACTTCTTCAGAGAGCTGTGAGCTGCTTCTGTCATCCTCTCATAGAAAATAAAGTAATCAATAGAAACATTGATAATGTGCATTTATAAATGTTAAAGGAACAATGACAGGAATCGGGACACTTCCAACTGGTTTCTGTTTAACTAATGCAGGTCAGTGAAGTAAAGAACAATCTGAAGGAAAATACAAGTTATAAATATATTTACTGACTCAGGTGTGTGTGTTGGGGGGGTTGCACGCTCTGATAAACACGTGGCAACACACACACACACACACACACACACACACACACACACACACACACACACTTCTGCCTTATGTAAGGCGCAGCAGCGTCACGTGGGGCTGTAACACCGCGACGCTCCCTGACGGAGCAGCAGACTCTTTGTCGACGGTCCCTCGACTTTCTGATGAAATCTCGAGCTGGAGCGTAAAGACGAACCGACGGAGGCGACAGGCGGCTACAGTCTCACTTTACTGGGGAAACAGCAGCACAAGTGGCGGCAGGAGAATAGAAAACCTTCTGAACTGGAGCCGGAAGCCAACAGATGGTGTTTTTTGTTCAGAATCTTTTGGATGTTCGTCGCTTCCGCTTAAATAACCGCTGAGCTAGCTGCTCCTGCTAAGCTAACCCATTAGCATCGCAGACCGCCGTGAAGCCGCAGGAGTCCTCCAGCCGCCGCCGCCGCCTCTTCACGGACATTCACAGCAGACAACATGGCTCTTCTGTCCTCTTCAGACCGGGTTCTTCCCTCGTATCATGAGTCCAGCCTGCTTAGTCTCTCTGTGTCCCCCAGTTCCGTCCCCGTCTTCACCAAGTTCTCCACAAGAAAGAAGTCCAATCCCCGCTCTCAGCAGAGCGCTAACGTCGCGGAGCGCGCCGGAGTTACGGACGATATTTCCTGGGTGTCCTCTGGCTGTGACGACCGGTATGTGGAGTAAAACGAGCGGAAGATGTTTCACTAAAAGTGTGGATGTGTCTGAGTGGAAAGTGCTAATAGCTGGTGGTGTTAGCCTGGACCGGAGCCGCACACAGTTTGACAGCTGTCACATTAGCAGCTAACCTGAAGCTAGCTGACAGTCCGGAGCAGCTAACATAACCTGAAGCTAGCTGACAGCCGGGAGCCGTGCTGCTCAGGTGATGTCACATTATTCACATTTTGCACTTTTGTTGACGAAATGTTTAGAAGCATGAACTCCGAGGAACATTTATCCAGCGGGCAGAGCTCGCCCTCTCCGTCCAGGCATGGAGTGCCTTCTCCCGCGCTGGACGGTCAGGAAAGCTCGTGGATCGGCCTGCTCTCCATGTTCTCCAGGCCCGCGGTGTCCTTCCTACAGAAGTACCTACCGGGGCGAGCCCGGGCCTCGGCCCGGTCCGACACACAAGCCGGTTGGACCAGTACGGAATTTAAAAGCAGTTTTGTGGATGAAGAGCGGGAGTTCTTAAGACAGCTGGACGACATCATGCCGTTGACGCAGCACGCGGCTCCCCACCTGACCTACCTGCAGTGTCAGCACAACGGAGCCGCCGGCCTGATGGAACCGGAGTCCGGCAGCACTTTACCGTGGCTGACCACTGACTCTCTCCGGGAGCTGGGCATCCAGAGCGCAGAGGATATGGACTTAAACCTCTGCCAGCAGGCTCAGGTCGGACACTGGTCTTCTGCCAGGACTTTTCTCAGTCATGTTGGGTTGAGTCTGGTGTCAGCTCAGGAAATCAAACACATGAAAACCACTGGAGGGAAGGACTGGCTGAGGGAGGCCGAGACACCCCCCAGGACGAGCAGTGGGGGAAAGAGCAGGATGTGGTGGAGCAGCTTCTGGGGAGTTGAGGAGAGCTCACAGAAGGGCCTGTTGTCAGATCTGTCCTGGGCTGAGGACGGGACCCTGACAGGACGGCTTTGTCCACAACAGCCGGCAGCTGAGACAAAAGCCCCCGGTGTGTTTGTCCCGAGCGGGTCGATGCTGGGAGAAAACGCTGGAGCCACTGAGCACAAAGAGGAGCTGGCCAACAAAGAAGGCCTTCAAACAGTCCAGAAAACAGAGGGATCCACGCCAGACCAGCGGCTCAACATCAGCGACCACCTGAACAGTTCAGGAGCTGCCGCCGCCTGCAGTGAGGTGGCACTTCTGACCCCTGATCAGGACAATGGTTACTCCAGTCTGGAGGAGGAACACGTCCAGATGTGCCAGCTGTTTATGTTGAAGGCACCCAGCGAAGAGCAGCCGACGCCAGTGTCCCAACCCATTGACACTCGAGCTGCTGTCGAGATGGAAATGGAGGAGGAGACATGTGAGGACAGACAGTCTTCATCAGGACGGGTGGACGAGGAAGAGGAGACGCAGGAGGACGAGGAGGGACAGGAAGCAGCGGAGGCTCCTCCCCCCCAGTGCCAGAATAAAGCCATTGCCTTCATCATGGGCTGCCCCTGCAGTGACGATGACAGCAGTCAATCAGAGTCCAGTGGTGATGATGATGATGATGATGATGATGATGATGATGATGGCTTTGACAGTGAGGGCTCGTCTGACCTGTCTGACTCCACTGACGATGAAGATGATGATGAGTCGGACAGCGAGTTGGACTCTGAGGCCGAGCGTCTGTGGAGCTCGTTGTCCCAGAGCGTCGACCCATACAACCCCCGAAACTTCACCGCCCGCCTGCACACCAGCACCACCCAGCCCAGGACCATCCCTACCTCCTCCACACCTCCCTCCTCTACCCAGTCCACCCCTGCCTCCTCCCCTGACCTCACCCCGTTCTCTCTCTCCTCCCCTCCCCTCCCCTCTTCCTCCCCTCCGTCTGGTCCTGACGTCTGGGACGACTCCACGTCTGCCAGTGAGGTGGACGAAGCAGAAAGCCTGCGTCTGTGGAGCTCCTTCAGCTGCTCCGACCCTTACAGCCCCTTTAACTTCCAGGCCCCGCTCAGGACTCAAGGGCCTGCTGAGGCAGGGCCCCGGGCCAGGACCAGGGCTAAGAAGTCCTCCCAGACTCCCTCTCACTCCCCCCATGCACCACCATCTCCACCCAGGTATAGGAAGGAGGAGGCGGAGGAGAGGCTGGACAGCGGCTTCTCTGAGCTGTCGGCATCCTCACAGAGCTGCAGGACGATGAAAAAGGTCAGTGTGGTCTCTTCTCTCCACAGCTCAGTCGAGCTCAATTAACGTGATAATCAAGTGTCACGGCTTCTCAGGTGTGTTGTCCAAACACAAAGTGTGTTTCAGGTCTGTGATGTGATGAAGATGGTGATGATGTTGAGGAGGAGTAAACTCAGGTCCGTGTTCCTGCAGACAGCGTGTAGATGGGAAACACTGACATCAGTGTGAGGCGGTCTGACGCTGACAGGACTTCCTGTGTTACACATTAATGGTCACTTCTTCTTCTACTGTCTGCAGGAACACAGACCTGCTGCTCGCACTTTTCCAGGCCTCTGATTGGCCGGCGTGACTGTAGACTGAGGGTTGTAGTGCTACCTGTTGGGTCAACTAGAGATGGAAAACCTCTTTATATTGAAACAATATTACCACTCCCCATAATGTGGTGTGATATAAAGACAAATAAATCAGTTAATTGTGTGTCTGCACTGAGACAACCGAGCTGTTGTAACAGGGAGGCCAGATTGTGACGCGGATCAGAACATTTCCTCACAGGTCAGGTTGAAGTCAAACTTCACCTGAACACAGAGCTGAATCACACAATCCAGTCAGAGCTCGATAGAACATGATTCTCTGTGACCACCGCTGTCATTTAATGAGAGGTGGAGACGTGACAGCTCTGAGCATCTCATCAGAAACAGATGACAGTCAGAATCAAATATGAACTCTGCTGATTTGGTTTCTCAGTTTGGTCTTCTTGCATACAGAAGAAATATATTCTGCCTCCCGTGGCTGCAGTGAGAACTGCAGCTTGAAGTGTTCACTCTTAATTTAAACCAGATTAAAAGTTAGACTGTTAATCTACATCCGATCTCGGATGGACACACAGCTGGTGCTTTCCGTGTCGCATCTCATGTCAAATACAAACAACTGAACAAGAAACAAAATGTCCGCCACTGATCTTTGTTCTGAAGAGACTCTGAACTCTTCATGTTTGTTCTCAGTGATCAGTTCTCGTTGCACAGAAGCTTCAACATGACGAAGATGATGAAACACTTTGAGACTGAAATATTTAATACTGTAAAATGTGTCCAACAGATGCAGATGGCTGATATTCAGCATTTCTCTGATTATGTGTTGTTGATTTTTCTGTTAGGTTGCCAATTAAATAATAAATGTATTAAAGACATGCTGCTTTGTCTCTGAGGCATCACAATAACAGCCTGTCAGCAGTCTGCAAAGTGACTCGTTACTGAAGTGATCAGAAAACTGTAGTAGACGAAGTATAAAGTGATATAAAGAGCAGTGTTGTTGTTATTATTATTATTATTATTATTTATTATTATTATTATTATTATTATTATTATTATTATTATTATTATTATTATTATTATGTAAATCTAATGTTAAATGTCTCCAGCTGAAACAATCTCATCTGCGTCAGTAAAGTCTTTTTGTCAGAATACGTCTGGAGTATCACCACAGCAGAACTGACCCGGGACTCTTCTTTTTCTTCTTCCTCTTCTTCTTCTTCCCATCAGGTTCGTTTCTGTGACGACGTGGAGGAGTTCTTCGCCAGCTGTGGCGAGGAGGAGGAGGACCGGCGGGGCCCCTGGGAGGAGCTGGCCCGGGACCGCTGCAGGTTCTTGCGACGCTGTCAGGAGGTGGAGCAGAGCATCGCCTACTGTCTGCAGCCACAGCACCGCTGCCTGGTGGCCAGCCGCCTCACTGTCCTCTACGTCCAGGACAACTGAGGACGGCCTGTCTTCTCCTGAGGACACGTGTCCTCCTGAGGACATGAGGACTGACTGCACAGAGACGGCACGTGGGCGGACTGTTGACTGACTCACTACAGTCCTCGTCTGTCTCTGCAGCTTCAGTGGACTCGTCCAACACGATTCAGGGTCTCTTCAGGACGGACACTTGATTTGAAGGGCTCGGCCTGCAGCTTCGCTGTGACAGGAAGTCGTCACTGCGGCTTCGCTGTGACAGGAAGTCGTCACTGCGGCTTCGCTGTGACAGGAAGTCGTCACTGTGTTCGTCTCAAAGTGTTTCAGACTTCTTCACGT